>NC_044319.2:9176132-9481370 GCF_007474595.2 Lynx canadensis
TACTACAGCCACTACATCTAAGGATTTCAGTGGCACAGAAGATCCTGTTTTTCCCCAGTGTTTTAATCTAAGCCCCAAGTGGAAGCCCAGCTGTTCAAGGGTGGAGTCTCAACTGTGAATACTTTCCAGTTTTACCCTCTTTGATCAGAAAATTAGTTCACTAATTATCATGCTTTATGTTTAAAAGCATAACTACTATCTTAACTGAAATGATTAAACATTGCCAGCATTTCTATACCACTTCTGGACCAGCAGGTATCAATCTGCAACAGTAAGTTTGATTGAGGCTTGTTAGTAGATAAAGAAAATAAAGTTAAGTACAATTTCAAGTAAGCAGGAGCTTTAAAAATGCGAGCCTATATTATAAATTGCTATGTCAGCATCTGAGATTGTGGAATTAATATCTAGGCAGCTATAAACAATGCAGTGTGTATTTCTATGGAAAAAAATGTAGAATTGTTTCTATTCTAACAGGCTTCAAAGAATAGGTTTTTACCTCCTTTCTGGCACATTTAAAAGGTATTAAGTTTTCATCATTCAAAATTAGAACTAGATACTCTGAATGTGGGAGGACAAATACACACACACACACACACACACACATATTTATTTATTTTTTTTCAGCTATTTATTTATTTATTTATTTTATATATGAAATTTATTGACAAATTGGTTTCCATACAACACCCAGTGCTCATCCCAAAAGGTGCCCTCTTCAATACCCATCACCCACCCTCCCCTCCCTCCCACCCCCCATCAACCCTCAGTTTGTTCTCAGTTTAAAAACCATATGACACAAACTACATTCCCTGAAATGTTCAATCTAACGATTATTTTCCCTCTATTTATAAAAAGCAATATCCTTTCATAATTTAGTTTGACATATGATAATACAGCTTTTAGAGACTTTCTTCATGGTAATGTATAGTAATAATATAATAAGATATTATGCAGTAATATCTTATAATAGTAAAAGTAATATATTTTTCAGGAATACCATTTGCTTGCATATAATTTAACCAACTTTCCGTTCTCTGTCCTAATACAATTCAAAGAAATATGCAGTACAGTTAGCAGTACTTGAATGAATTAACAAAACATTTATTAACTGCCTGCTGATAGGCATGCTGAGTGAAAATTCTGAGTGATCTGAGTCCACACAGGTCCGCAAACAGTACTAAGAAGTAGACACAGTTATATTCATTTTATAGAGCAAGAATCAAATCAGGAAGACGAGTATAACTCTTATTAGAATGCAAATGAAATTATTAAAAACAAAAAATCTTGCTTCTTGATTTTATTATGTAATTTTTATCTAGGATACTCCTTAATTATTTAAATTAATAAAATTTAACTTACTTGGAGGTTGAATAAGATATACTAACCCAATAAAAAAAAAACAAATAATCCTTTATTCATATGTAATTATGATTATCAGCATCTCTCTCAGATCCATTTTTATGTTAAAAATTAGGTCAATGATATTTACGTTCCAGTATTATTTGAAAAAGTTACTTGTTTCAATTCAACAATCAGTTGTTAAGAACTATTCAATGCTTCCAAGAGAGCTTTTGCTTTTGAACAAATGTGATTTATCAGGTTGACATATTGGAGGTTCCTATGAAAATTTGTGTCATACAAATATACTAGCATCTGAACAAATATACCCATAAAAAAATCACAAAAATTACATGCTGCTGGTATTCCAAGAAAGGATTATGTTTTATTCAATTCTGGAAAAGTAGTAACTGGTATTTCACTGAACTCAATGAAAGAATGTTAAATGAATATATGAGTGTATGTATGAATGAATGAACAAATGAGTTGTTGACCACCAGAAACAACAACAAAAAAAGTGTCTGTTTCTTATAAGGGAGACATAAAGTGAGCCTTGAACAACATGGGTTTGAACTGCGTGGGTCCACTTACACATAGATTTTTGTCAACAAATACAGTATAATACTGGAAATGTAATTTCTCTTCCTTATGATTTTCTTAATAATATTTTCTCTAGCTTACTTTATTGTAAGAATACAGTATATATGTTACATATAACATATGAAATAGGTGTCAATAGATTAACGTTATTGGTTAGACTTCCTGTCAACAGTGGGCTGTTAGTACTTAAGTCGTGGGAGTCAAACGTTATGCGTGGCTTTTTGACTGAGCGGGAGGTCAGTGCCCTAAGCCTCACATCATTCAAGGTTCAACTATATTCTTTATCTAGGAAGAACAATTCTACTATTTCCATTTCTATGAGGCAACTACTTACTTAAACTTAATATTTTAAAATATTTTTAAATGTTTATTTATTTTTGAGAGAGAAAGAGACAGAGTGTGAGTAGGGGAGGGACACACACACACACACACACACAGAATCTGAAGCACGCTCCAGGCTCTGAGCTGTCAGCACAGAGCCCAATGTGGGACTCGAACTCACAAACTTCGAAACATGATTTGAGCTGAAGTCGGATGCTCAACTGATTAAGCCACCTAGGCACCCCTTAAACTTAATGTTTTAAAAACATGTCCATAATTTCCTTTATCATACAGTTCTGTGTAGAGATTCCATCGGAGAAATAGAATTCTATTATCTTCTAAATTTATATTCTCAGACATTAATTCTAACCATCATGGTTGTTCCCTAATCTTATATTTTTACTGGCACTCTCATAATCTCTTAGATGTTAACTTTAAACAAATACCAGTATAGAAGTAGGATCAAAAATTAATTAGTCCTGCAAAAGGGCTTAGGCATTCCCACATATACCAGTGTCAAGGGGAATATGATATGTAGAAAAACAAGATAATTTTTTACATTTTATTTATAATCTACTTTCACCCATCTTCGTTTGTTTTTAAAACACAAGCCTATTGGCCTCCATTACTTAACACATAAGAGAAGAATAATACTGTCTAATTTATGAAAATTAATTAGTCCTCAGACTCCAAAAGGATAAATTTTAGCAGACATGGTAATGATAGATTGAAAAAATAATTATTTTTATTCTCTACTCAATTATTCATTAAACATAGTATTAATAATTATTCACTTTGGGAAACATTCACAAAATCATAAACATATGAAGGCCACATACTTTTACCTAGCTCAGAACAGAAAGACATTTTTGACCTTGGAACATAAACATTTATTACAACATGTTTACAGTCAAACTCATTACTAAACAAACCTTCTAATTCTCAATTTGCCTACATTCATTCACACAAAATACTTACACTGCTTTTAACATCTTTCAGCTTCGGAAGAATGTCTAACCCAAAGCCATCTGCCTGTCCTCGAGTCTTATTTCCACCATTCATGTAGTTGCCAAAAGCAAGAACCAAACCCAGAATTTGCATAACCCCTGGGCCATTTTTTAATGTCTGTAAGATAAAGAACATTTTATCTCTTAGACAAAGTTTTCTTTGAATTCTCTTAAGTCAGTGGCAGATATTCATATCATACTAATAATTTTGGGTCACATCCAAACTGTATCATTGTATATTATTAGGATATTTTAAGAGTAGTGTCTCCAAAGTTAACTTTATTTTTTTATTTAAATTTTAGTTAACATATACAGTGCAATATTAATTTCAGGAGTAGAATTCAGTGATTCATCACTTACATACAACACCCACTGCTTATCACAAGTGTCCTCCTCAGTACTCATCACCTATCTAGCCCATCCCCCACCCACCTCCCTCTGTCAACCCATAGTTTGTTCTCTAACATTGAGAGTCTCTTGTGGTTTGTTTCTCTCTCTTCTCTTTCCCACACTCCTTCCCATAGGTTCACATCCATTTTGTTTCTTAAATTCCACATATGAGTGAAATCATATGGTATCTGTCTTTCTCTGATTGACTTATCTCACTTAGCATAATACATTCTAGCTCCATCCACTTCATTACAAATGGTAAGATTTCATTCTTTTTGATGGCTGAATAACATTCCATCATATATATACATATATATGTACACATATATATGTACATTATACATATATATGTACATACATATGTACATTATACATATATATGTACATACATATGTATATACATATGTATATATGTATATAAGTTACCTTCTTTATCCATTCATCAGTCCATCAGTCAACAGACATTTGTGCTCTCTCCATAGTTTGGCTATTATTGATAATGCTGCTATAAACATTGGGGTACATGTACCCCTTCAAATCTGTATTTTTGGGTAAATACCTAACGGTGAAAATGCTGGATTATAGGATAGTTTTATTTTTAGTTTACCCAAAGTTAGCTTTAGGAAGTTGTACCACCTACAAGAATTCAGGTACACATTTGTAAAGTGACAGACACCATTCTAAGCCATTTCTGGTGCAACTGCATGGAAAACAAATAAGGTTGTAATATGAGAACTACTAGAAAAGAATGTCGCTGCCGTCACCCTAATTGTACCTACGATACAAATTTTTGGCATAAATTGTAGGAAACCAAAACACAGTTTTAACGATTAATTCCAAATTTAGATTTATCCCTGAAAAGTTCACACTCACTTCTTCCAAAACATGAAGCTTAGCTGGAATTTGCAAGTATTCTTTCCTCTGAAAATGTGTCTTTAATAACATCTTACTACTTTTCAAAATGATTTACCACAACCAGAACGAATGGTACTATTGATTTTTGACAAATTGTTTTAAATGGTAATATTGGTAATTCATGCCAAGCATTTATTCTTTGTTTTCTGGAGAATATTCATCTTCTGTTGAGTCATACAGCTGTTCCTAAATCATTTGGATGGAATCATCAACAATTTGTTGAAGGCCCCTTCCAAAACTGAAGGCAAATAAATAAAATGCCTTCAAATCACATTTAATCTGAAGTCTGATGTAAGAAAGGACCAGGGAAAGTGAAAATTTTGTTTTGGCAAAAGCAGAAGGGGCAGAAATCCCCGGACGTGGGAGCATAACGAGCACACTGCAGCAACCGGCCCCGTGGCGTGCAACTCTCCAAGTTTTTCTTTGATCTTGAAACTAGTCATCGTATGTTCTCTTTTGTGGAACTGCTATTCTCCAAATTTATTTGTAGAGTAAATAAAAGAAAACGATTTTGAAATGTGGACATGGCTGAACACAATTAAATATCAGAACTCAATCGTCAGCTGTCTATGGACTGGAACTCACCTCACACAATTTCTGTAGCAATTCCAGTTTGCGACGAATTGAGCAAATGCTTTCTGAAAATGTGGACTGGAAGAGGATACAAAAGACTCGTTCTGAAAAGTTGGGGATTAGTGACAGTTCATAAAGGAACCTAAGGAAATAAAGCCAAGTTAAGAAGAATATAATTCATATAAACAGATGTTTATCCTCATATTCATAACAATTATGCACGGAAGATGCTACATTTTCCAAATGGAAAGAGGCTGCCCTCAACAAGGTCCCGAGGTGTTCTTACTGTTCAGGTTTGTCCAGAGACTTGGCATTTTCTTTGTCTTTGGAGGACCGGCCATGCTTTTCAATTTTTTCCAGTTCATCTGATTGTGCTCTCTGGAAAATATAATGCCAAACAGTTATTGAAAATCTTATGAAATGAGTCCCTTAGATTATGATAATCTTAATACAGCAAACTCTATATATTTTCATATTTCTTAGCATCTGTTTGCAGTAAAGCTTGACTTAATTCATGAAGGCATTTTAAAGTGTAAATATGTTTAATGCAAACCAGATCACCTCCAAACCTTCCAAATAATGTTATTGGCTATTAGTGATCTGCAAAACATTTATTTATTTAAGCATGCTTTAAAATAATACAGTTTTCCTCTCTTGTTTTTTGGCTGTTTGTAATACTCTCTAGAATACAAGAATTTCATTTTAAAGTGGTATGTCTTTTTTAGAAATCAATCAAGATAAATTTGGAAGTAATTTGGTCATAATGTTATAAGACTTTTAAAGGAAAAAAAAAGTACTTATTTAACCATTGCAATCATTGTTTATGGCTTTTTTTAGGGGAAAAATACAATTGAATTATTAAGTCCTGGAACAAAAATAAAAGGTTGATTTTTCTGCTGAATATTCTTTTTAAATTTTTTTTTTTCAACGTTTATTTATTTTTGGGACAGAGAGAGACAGAGCATGAACGGGGGAGGGGCAGAGAGAGAGGGAGACACAGAATCGGAAACAGGCTCCAGGCTCTGGGCCATCAGCCCAGAGCCCGACGCGGGGCTCGAACTCACGGACCGCGAGATCGTGACCTGGCTGAAGTCGGACGTTTAACCGACTGCGCCACCCAGGCGCCCCTGCTGAATATTCTTTTTGACACAAAAATGGTTTTAGGCTTCTTTTCTTCCAAAATATCTTCTTTTACCATTTATAATTACAAGCTAAAAGTCTGTCATCTTGAATTTGTTTCTTTGTAGGAAAGTTTCTTCTGCATTTTTAATATATGGTGGAAGATTTTACAGACATGGAGAAACACGCATCTATTCTTCTTTATGAAAAATTTGGATGCTTTATATTTGCAGTCTTTATTTTATAACTCATAAAGATGTTTCAAAACAGCCAAATACAGTACTTCAATGCATTGAGAAGTGTGAGTAGACAACCATATTTTGAATTTGAGTCTAATTTTCAGAATTTAAAATTATTATTTTAATTATTATTTTTTTTTGTTTAAACATTAAAGCAGTTTAGCCAAGAACTACTGTATGAGATACACTCTAATAGGTTTATAGAAACTAAAGATTTCATCTGAAAAACAGCTATGTTCTGTTTTGCATTCACTGATTCTCTTGAAATGCAGGTTTCAGGTGATGGTATTAACTAGCAAAGACTAGTTCTTCAAATGAAGTTTCATTTTTTTTAATTTTTTAAAACTGCTCACTTTTTATTTTATTCATTTATTTTTAAGTAAGCTCTATGCCCACTGTGGGGCTTGAACTCACAATCCCGAAATCAAGAGTCGCATGCTCTACTGACTGAGCCAGCCATGAACCCTCAAATGAAGCTTCTTTTAACAGCGGAAGAGGGTTTGAAGACAGATCAGTAGATCTTCTGAGGGTTTTTATTGAAAATAAAATTTGCGTTTGAAATACAATGCAACAAAAGATCCAAAGAATTAAAAAGCATGAATTTAATGGAAATATCCCAAGCTACTCCAAAGTTTTAGAACCTGCTTCTAGAATCTCAACTGTATAGTAATCTTGCTTTTTCCCACCAGTTTATTGTGACCTGGCCCAAGAATTTTAGGGAGGTAAACACCACCTATCATAGTTACTGTCCATAAGAGTCTGCCCCACAGATCCCATCATTATACCACTTAAAACCAACTAACGAGATGGCTGTTAATAAAGACAATGCTCATCTTTCTGGCAAATGAGTGCCCAGGGCAATATTATAAAAGAATATTAAAATTAAGAATATTGATAAGACAAGGGTTATTTTAAGACATGGAGGTCTGCACCAAAATACAGTATATAAAGAGTTCCAGTCCATATAACCTCTCTATTCTTTTTTTAATTTAACTTTTAGTTAATTAACACACAATGCAATATTGGTTTCAGGAGTAGAATTCAGTGATTCATATCTTACATACAACACGCAGTGTTCATCACAAGTACCCTTCTTAATGCCCATCACCCATCTAGCCCATCTCCCACCCATCTCCCTCTGTCAACCCTCAGTTTGTTCTCAATCATTAGGAATCTCTTGTGGTTTGTTTCTCTCTCTTCTTTTTTTCCCTCCTTCCCATATGTTCATCTGTTTTGTTTCTTTAATTCCACATATGAGTGAAATCATATGATATTTGTCTCTTTCTGATTGACTTATTTCGCTTAGCAGAGCAGAAAATTAGTCTGCTGTCTTCAAACTCAATCACATTCAATACCCAAACGTCGACAGGGAGAAAAAAAATCCACCTTGCTACAATCTGATGAAGTAATTAAGTTTCTTGGTTTAATTTTTGTTTTTAGAACCTTAGATAACCTGACATAGACTCAACCTAGTTGAGTGCTGGTATGAGCAGGTGAATGATCAGAAGCTGACTCCATGCACTCAGTAAATTTCTCTGGCTCTTAAATAAAAACACATAAAATCTGAACAAACAACTATGAGAGAAAAAAAAAATATGGTTAAGGTAAATCATCATAATAATCAAATATAGGAGAGAAAGATAAAATGCCCCAATGTCTTGAGAATAAAGTGACGTTCTGGCAAAACTGTAGAGTTATTCCCCAAATTATTCAGTATACATGAATTACAAATTGCATGGCCCTTGACACTTATGCTCTATCAGACCATTTCTGCTGACTTCAGAAAGAAAAGTTGCCCAGGGTTGACAGTGCTGCTTTATGGATGATAAGGAAGTAAATGCCACTCCATTCCACACCATACCTGGCCCCTGGGCTCTCTAAACAATAGAAATTAATCAGAGGCCAAACAGGAGTTTCAGGCAAGGCTTTATTGGGGCTTATGGCAGAGAACAAAGAAGACAGCACAAAAGAAAAGTGTCCTCAGGCTGACTCCTGGAGGAGAGGCCAGGGAGAATGTTTTAAATAAACTTAGGCAGGACTATGTGTCTGTTTTTGTGCCATTACCATGCTGTCTTGGTGATTACAGCTTTGTAGTAGAGGCTGAAGTCCGGGATTGTGATGCCTCCCGCTTTGGTCTTCTTCTACAACATTACTTTGGCTATTCAGGGTCTTTTGTGGTTCCATACAAATTTTAGGATTGCTCGTTCTAGCTTCAAGAAGAATGCTGGTGCAATTTTGATTGGGATTGCACTGAATGTGTAGATTGCTTTGGTTAGTATTGACATTTTAACAATAATTATTCTTCCAATCCATAAGCATGGAATGTTTTTCCATTTCTTTGTATCTTCTTCAATTTCCTTCATAAGTTTTCTATAGTTTTCAGCACAGATCTTTTACATCTTTGGTTAGGTTTATTCCTAGGTATTTTATGCTTCTTGGTGCAATTGTGAATGGGATCAGTTTCTTTATTTGTCTTTCTGTTGCTTCATTAGTAGTGTATAAGAAGGCAACTTATTTCTGTACATTAATTTTGTATGCTGCGACTTTGCTGAATTTATGTATAAGTTCTAGCAAAATTTTGGTGGAGTCTATTGGGTTTTCCATGTATAATATCATGTCATCTGCAAAAAGTGAAAACTTGACTTCATCTTTGCCAATTTTGATGCCTTTGATTTCCTTTTGTTGTCTGATTGCTGATGCTAGCACTTTCAACACTATGTTAAACAATAGACCAATGGAATAGAATAGAGACTCCAGAATTGGACCCACAAAAATATGGCCAATAATCTTTGACAAAACAGGAAAGAATATCCAATGGAAAAAAGACAGTCTCTTCAACAAATGGTGCTGGGAGAACTGGACAGCAACATGCAGAAGAATGAAACTAGACCACTTTCTTACACCATTCACAAAAATAAACTCAAAATGGATGAAGGACCTGAATGTGAGACAGGAAACTATCAAAACCCTAGAGGAGAAAGCATGAAAAACCTCTCTGACCTCAACCGCAGCAATTTCTTACTCGACACCCAAAGGCAAGGGAATTAAAAGCAAAAATGAACTATTGGGACCTCATGAAGGCAAAAAACTTCTGCACTGCAAAGGAAACAATCAACAAAACTAAAAGGCAACCGATGGAATGGGAAAAGATATTTACAAATGACATATCAGACAAAGGGCTAGTGTCCAAAATCTATAAACAACTCACCAAACTCCACACCCGAAAAACAAATAATCCGGTGAAGAAATGGGCAGAAGACATGAATAGACACTTCTCTAAAGAAGACATCCAGGGGCGCCTGGGTGGCTCAGTCGGTTAAGTGGCCGACTTCGGCTCAGGTCATGATCTCGCGGTCCGTGAGTTCGAGCCCCGCGTCGGGCTCTGTGCTGACAGCTCAGAGCCTGGAGCCTGTTTCAGATTCTGTGTCTCCCTCTCTCTGACCCTCCCCCGTTCATGCTCTGTCTCTCTCTGTCTCAAAAATAAATAAACGTTAAAAAATAAAGAAAGAAAGAAAGAAAGAAAGAAAGAAAGAAAGAAAGAAAGAAAGAAGACATTCAGATGGCCAACAGGCACATGAAAAGATGCTCAACGTCGCTCCTCATCAGGGAAATACAAATCAAAACCACACTGAGATACTACCTCATGCCAGTCAGAGTGGCTAAAATGAACAAATCAGGAGACTATGGATGCTGGAGAGGATGTGGAGAAATGGGAACCCTCTTGAACTGTTGGTGGGAATGCAAACTGGTACAGCCGCTCTGGAAAACAGTGTGGAGGTTCCTTCAAAAAATTAAAAATAGATCTATCCTATGACCCAGCAACAGCACTGCTAAGAATTTACCCAAGGGATACAGGTGTGCTGATGCACAGGGGCACTTGTACCCAATGTTTATGGCAGCACTTTCAACAATAGCCAAATTATGGAAAGAGCCTAAATTTCCATCAACTGATGAATGGATAAAGAAGTTGTGGTTTATATATACAATGGAATACTACTTGGCAATGAGAAAGAATGAAATATGGCCTTTTGTAGCAACATGGATGGAACTGGAGAGTGTTATGCTAAGTGAAATAAGTCATACAGAGAAAGACAGATACCATATGTTTCACTCTTATGTGGATCCTGAGAAATTTGACAGAAGACCAAGGGGGAGGGAAAGAAAAAAAAAAGAGGTTAGAGTGGGAGAGAGCCAAAGGATAAGAGACTCTTAAAAACTGAGAACAAACTGAGGGTTGATGGGGGGTGGGAGGGAGGGGAGGGTAGGTGATGGGTATTGAAGAGGGCATCTTTTGGGATGAGCACTGGGTTTGTATGGAAACCAATTTGACAATAAATTTCATACATTAAAAAAAACTGAGAATAAACTGAGGGTTGATGTGGGTGGGAGGGAGGGGAAAATGGGTGATGGGGATTGAGGAGGGCACCTGTTGAGATGAGCACTGGGTGTTGTATGGAAACCAATTTGACAATAAATTTCATATTAAAAAAAAAAGAAACTTAAGCAGGAAAAGGGTGACATCTAAGCATGTAGAGGTGGGAATTTATTAGCACCTGTGCATTTAAAGGTCATGCTTCTTCATGCATTGTGTATCTAATTACCATGTTAAATCTCCACCCCTGGACATGATTTTTTAGTATTATAATGAGGGGAAAAGTTGGTGAAAAGTCAAGGCTGAGGTCTATCCTGGCATATACTGCTTTGGTCTGGTGGTAAGTATCCTTCCTCCACATTCCTGCAAGATGTACTGCTACACAGGAGACATAAAGTCTCAGCATTTTTTTCCTTATGGACACAGCCAAGGAACACTGGATTTCACAGTCAGGGTTGAGGGGACCTGAGTACAGTCTCTGTTTTGTCTCATATCCATGACCCAAAAACTCCCTTCTTCTTCCCATGCTAAGTATCACAGAACTTCCAAATACAGGCATATGTTACTTTATGGCATTAAAAATAAAATCAATTTTTTAAAAAAAAATCACTGCCCATCTTATCACACAAGTCTTAACTATAGCAAAGCTATCAAACTTATGGAGGCAGACATAAAATTTCCAAAATTCCAATGTTACTTCAGAGCTTGAATTTTATCGTTGGCAACAACCAGCTGGTATCCTCAAAGTAATCACTTAACTTTGTTCATTTCCAAGAAAATGTCTACCAAATGTCAGTGTATTAATAATCACAGTTTGCCGGTTGGATTTTCAAATAGAGATGGTGTCCAATGAAAAAGGACTACCTTAATTTACAATAAGTACTTTTATCACAGGAACTGTTGTACTTTGCTGCCCAGGAGAAACACCCTGTGTGTACTTTCCATTTTGTCACACAGAGTATTAAAAACACAGATACTCAGGGGCGCCTGGGTGGCGCAGTCGGTTAAGCGTCCGACTTCAGCCAGGTCACGATCTCACGGTCCGTGAGTTCGAGCCCCGCGTCAGGCTCTGGGCTGATGGCTCGGAGCCTGGAGCCTGTTTCTGATTCTGTGTCCCCCTCTCTCTCTGCCCCTCCCCCGTTCATGCTCTGTCTCTCTCTGTCCCAAAAATAAATAAAAAACGTTGAAAAAAAAAATTTAAAAAAACAAACAAACAAAAAAAAAAAAACACAGATACTCAAGAGTTGAGTCTTCATAAATTTTCACTGTTCATTAAGGACATTGGCTTTTTTCCCCATGCAAGTGCATGGCAGTGAAGAATTACAATGACGTCTAAGTGTAGCGCCACTGCCTTGATTCAGGTGGAGATGTCAGAATGTTTACCTTTCACTGCTTTTGAACCATCAGTACCAACATTTACACTGTCAGAAAAACAAATAACATCTTAGTGTTATTATGCAAGTCATTTTTATCTTGTAGACCCCCTTTGAAAAAATGCAGAAACCCTGGGCACCCATGGAGCAGACCTTGGGAACGGACATTTGGTAAAACTTTCCTATCAAACTGATGATTAAATTATCTTTGGCATTCACAAGACTCATACACCTCCAGGAACAAAAAATTCATTGTCACTCTAAATTGACCATTACATCTTTAAAAAACGCTGTCCAAAAACAAGACACAACGAAAACACATCTCCTTTATATTAAACAAAAATATTTCCTCCGCTTTCAGACATTGGTTCTTGCTCTACTCTCTGGGGTCAAGTGCAAAGTTCTTTCAAATATTTGGGAAAGCTAAATTTTTCCTCCTTTGCCGTCTGTGCTAAGTACTTTGGTTCTTCACAATTTATCTGATATAAATGTGAGCCTATCATGATCGTAGTTGCTGTCTGAGTATGTTTCTGATGACTTACAAATGAGGCACACACAATGGAGCATCATGTCACTCTCCCACTGTACAGTCTGATTCTCAAGTCCACCATTCCAGAAAGCCTGCTGCTGTTAGTGCAGCTTGAGATTAAGAACACTATTTGGGGGGCGCCTGGGTGGCGCAGTCGGTTGAGCGTCCGACTTCAGCCAGGTCACGATCTCGCGGTCCGTGAGTTCGAGCCCCGCGTCGGGCTCTGGGCTGATGGCTCGGAGCCTGGAGCCTGTTTCCGATTCTGTGTCTCCCTCTCTCTCTGCCCCTCCCCCGTTCATGCTCTGTCTCTCTCTGTCCCAAAAAGAAATAAACGTTGAAAAAAAAATTAAAAAAAAAAAGAACACTATTTGGAAGAGCCCGATATCCTTTAAGTTACCAGTAGTCTGATATTTTTTCATGTTTGTAGGCTCTCTGTTTCTCTTATTCTGTATTTATGAAATTCATTATTTTGGACTGAAGCATAACAACACATTTGTATTTTTTTTTCTGTATACAATAAGCTATCCTAAGATTTTGTAGCTTGAAATCACAATTTTGTCATCCTATGGGGCAAAATATACTTTGGGCTAGGGTAGCATGAACTTCAGAAAACAGAGGAGGTAAGATCTATGTTTTGAAGAATATGTGGGCTCTAGATAGATGGAGAGTTAATGTCATTGATTTGCCTCTAAATTTGCTCTGCTTCTTATACTCCCAGTCACTGTTGAAGGCACAGGCGTCTAGCCAATAACTTATACCACGACACCAGATCTTCTACCTGGAATGTGCATCATTCACGTTGGCTTGCTGCTCTCAGCTTGGTTAGAAATGACCTCCTCTGGAAAGCCTGCCTCAATCACCTTGATCTCCATTACAATTATTCTCTTTCCCAAATGATAACACAGAACCTTCTATTTGCTTTCTGTTACGCTATGCTTATCACACGATCCTATTGGTGATACAAATATATGCCTACACCTTCTATTGACTGGAGCTTTTTGATGAGAAGGGCCATGTCTTAGGTATCTCTATGGTCCTAGTAACTAGTATGGTTTATGGTATATGGTTGACAGTCAATAATACTTTTCTAAACACTGAAAAATTATGTCAGTAATTAAACATAACAAAAGAAGGCCTCTGAGTCATGGAGAAGAGACAGGAAAAAGAGAGGGGATAATGAAAGAACAATATAAGAAGTATTGAGGACATAATGATATGCAGATAATGCCAGCTGTTTATCATCATCGTAAGAGTATAATGAGGGTTCCTGTGAGGTCATTTGAACTCCAAAATAGATACTGTGCATGCATGAAACAGAATTAGTCATTTCAAATGCTAGTGCACAAATAGGTAAGTAAAAATAATGCTAGGCTTGGCAAAAGTACATATGAATTCACTCATTTATACCTTCACTCAACACGATTCTCTTGTGTACCTATCAGCAGAAATACTTAAGTGTGTAAAGGTACAAGAAGCAGAACTAACACATAATAGGTTTTTAAGCAACGTTAATCAACTCAGCAAGATTCTGCTATTCATTAATATATCATAACCAACTGTTTCCTGCCTATCATCTTGGCTTGTTCTTGCAAAACATGAGAGATCGAGCAAAAGTCTATTATTTTCTCTCTGCTAAAGCCCCAAATTATTGTTCTTAACAGCAACCACACAACTTATGTCAAACTAGTGGTTATAAATTTGTACCAGATTAATCCACAGGTCATCTGGACACTTTTGGCTTTGGCCTTCAAATTAAATTTAGTGTCAAGCGTTCTTCTCTTGCTGGTCTCTTGCTAGTGGACAAACACTTACACATCAATGAATAACATGAAGGAATTTCCAAGCTCCTAACATTCAAATCACAAACCTTCCCTCTTCCAGTCCCACTCACTTCCAGAATTAAATTGTTTCGGTCTCCTTCTCTGCACACCACTTCCCACACCCACCCAATTATCTGCAGATTTGTACCAGAACATCCTTTTCTCAACATTTACTGTGTTTGCCAATATTGAAGTGGACCTCAGTTGCTGCCAAGCTGGATGTTTTACCAGTTACCAAAGATCCATGACACTTAAAACCCAGGAACACTCTTCACCCAACCACTGGCCAAAGCGAACCCAGATTACAGGCTGTCATCACTGATTTCACCATAGATATTTGCCTCCACTACCCCTGACCCAGACACCCCCTTAAACTGAACCTTGCTATTCCAGCTTCTACAGAGAGGAAGAGATTGAGGAGTAAGTGGTGGAGAGGGAGGGAAGAACAATGAGATCAACTGGTATGCATTTCCACTGTATGCATTTCCACTGTCCGAGTCTATTAATGGTGTTAAGCAGATGTTTCTGAAACAGTGGTCCAGAGGACACAAACTGAGATTCCTGAGATTCATTAGGGATTGTTGTACACTGTGTCCATTTTTAAGACTCACATACTAAAAACTATTTCAACAGTGATCCTCACACTTAATTGATCACAAAACTCGTGCACATGTGCGTGTGTGAGAGAGAGACAGACAGAGGAAATGACAGTAACACTCCCAAAGAGCCAGTGTTCTAAAGGATAGAAAGTAGAAACACTGTTCCTGGCCAAACTAGTAGTTCCTTTATTCAGTTTCTTCCAATATTCATAATAAAACTAAAGGTAATCATTAAATCTTTACTTTTTTTTTTCCTCAAACATCATCACCCCTGTCACTTTTATGTCTACTAGGTGACTTTGCCTCCTAATATTATTCCCTTTAATTAAATCACATCATCTTTTCCTAGACATCTTCCTATCCCTCTGCTTAACCTTCTCAGTCTCCACTTTCAGGCCTGCATCCACTATCCAACCACTATATGGCAACTATCTTTAGCTCATGTTTTCCTTTATATCCAGACAGGCAATTACTTTCCCAACATTTTAACCTGGATATCTCAGAAGCATCTCAGACAACAAACAAACAAACAAACAAACAAAAAAACACAGTCTAAAAATAAACTCATGTATCCTTCCCCCAGACATTCAGTAATCCTGATTCCAGTAAACTTGGAAAACTAGTGACCGGTCAGAAAGTTGGCTGTCATGCTGGATGTCTGTCTGTAATTCACGTCTACATCCTGTGAATCACCAAGTCCTGTCTCCATTTCCAATGCTCTCATCCTTTTCTAGACTACCACTACCTCTCCACTCAGCTACCTTGATACTCTGCCTGGTCTCTCCATAATCATCTCTCACTCTAACATATGTTCTACACAGCATCCAGTTTTTTAAATATGCTACTTAAAACTCTTTAAAGGTTAACTGTTATTCTTAGAATAATCCCACAGACCTTAAAGTACCTACAAAGCCTCGTGGTTCACCTCCACACACACGTCACCTCCCTCTGCATCCCATCTCATGCCATGTTCCCACACGCTGCATACATTCTGTTCTCCATGGCTGTCCTTCAGTTCCTCAAACAGACCACCATTCCTCTTTCACATATGCTGTGGATGTGAACAAATAGGGGCTGTACCAAGCAAGGATGCAGCAAAATTGGATCTTTCATATATTGCTGTTGACAATAGAAAATGGAGCAGCCATTCTGGAAAATAGTTCAGCAGTTTCATAAAAACGAAACAGGGGTGACCGGGTGGCTCAGTCAGTTAAGCGTCCAACTTCGATTCATGTCATGATCTCACAGGTTGTGGATTCAACCTTGCGTCGGGCTCTGTGCTGACAGCTCAGGGCCTGGAGCCTGCTTCAGATTCTGTCTCTCTCTCTCTCTCTCTCCAAAATAAATAAAACATTTAAAAACATTAAAAAAAAAAAAAACACTAAACTTACACTTAACCTACAAAACAGTAATCACGTTTCTGGGCATTAATTACAAAGAAAAGAAACTTAAATCTACACACAAAAGAAGTTAATGTACATGAATGTTCATAACAGTTTTACCTGTAATAGCGAAAAACTCAAAACAACCTAAATGTCCTTCAATGTATGAAACACATATTGGTACATTCATACAATGGAATACTACTCAGCAATGAAAAGAAATGAGCTTTTAATATACTCAACACTTGGATGGATCTGAAGGGAATTATGAGTAAAAAAAGCTGATTTTTTGCATATCATATGATTCCATTTATACAGTGTTCTCAAAATGATGAAACTACAGAGATGGAAAAGAGATTAATGACTGCCAAGGTTAGGAAAGGGAAAGGGAAGTTGGTTGGTATAATTATAAAAGGATAGCTTCAGGGATCTTTGTAGAGGTTGAATAATGCTACGTCTTGATTATAGTGATGTTTACGTGGATCAATGTGTGATAAGACTGCATAGGGCTATGTCTAGCTACACTCACGTGCACGCACACACACACGCACATACACACACACACACACACACACACACACACATTCACACACAGAAGTGCTAAGGCTGCAGTTTTTTCATTTTACTTCAATTTTAAAAGTCTATATGTTATGGACATTGTGGAAGAAATAATCTTTCTGCACAGGACTGAGGACTTCTCAACAATTATGAGGGGAAATGCTTCTACATTATTAAAGGACCACTTAAAATACACTTTTGCACATTACACATTCAAGAGTTTATGGGTGGTCTATATACCACTTGTTGACTCATATTTTCTCTAATCTTGAACACTAGCTTCTTAAGAGATATCCTTCCTAGAGTCAACAGACAAAACTTCAGGCCCGCAGGTCTTTCTTCCTCAGGTACAATAAACAACTGGGATATCTTTAAATACCACAGGCTGAGGGCAATTTGCAAAAACGGTTGCCATATACACATAGCAATCTAAAGTTGTATGTCTAAAGGCTGAATGGCTCCTCAGAGACATGAAAACCTTAAACACTTAACCATATATTGGCATATATGTGAGTAAACAAGAAATTCAGAGCCAAATACACATGAAATGCCATCTGGAATCATTCAACTTCCTAAATAAGTTTATGAAGGAAAACATGATAGGAGTTTTATTATGAGAGTTGCCTATTTATTCCCTTACTAAATTTATTGCCCAGTTAAGTTTTAGTTGTTGTACTCATGTACAATAAGGAGGGAAGGCTGATGACCCTCTCAGGCTAATATGTCAAAACCATCAAATGTTATTCCTGTCATGCATAATTTCAAGTCACAGCCCAGCTTTAGCTAACCAAGGCTCTTAGCAGATACTTAAAACATTCAACGTTTGCTACCACTGAAAGTTTTCTACCTTATATGACCATACACAGGCCAAACCTGAAAGTCTTCTACATAAACTATCATATTCCCACTCATAAGTACATTCCTTTAACATCAGCAGAATAAAGGGATTCAAAGAAGGAATATGAACACTTAGGGCATTAGTCTGGAAAAATGTGGCTAGCCAACTGCACTATTTTTCTCATGCCCGCCTGCCACCATGGAAAATACTTAGTATATGCGTGTCAGAAGAGACTGTCCCCTCAGGAAAGCGGAGTAGTCATTAGAAAGTGAATGTGCAAAACTACTTTCTGTACCCTACTAAGCTACAAGGTTTGTTAATACCTCAAAGAGAGAAACGAGAGGCAGATCACAAAAGAATAGAATTTATACAAAAAGCAATGGCTGATGGATAGACAAGGCGCTTATAAACAATTTGACACCACACACACAAGGAGAGACAATCCATGTTCCGAGGGAAAACTTCCTAAGGGACCAAAAGAAGTTGCACTAAAGGGGCAGCAAAGCAAACGAGTGTTTCCATTATCAAAAAAGGTTTACATTTAGGATAAAACATAAGAAATAAAAGCAACATGGATCAAAGCTAGCATTAAGCCAACATACAAGTGATTGCAAAAATTTTTATTTATTTACTAAGGATTTATTCCCCGTCTACTTTTCTTTAAGATTTTTTAAATGTATATTTATTTTTGGGAGAGAAAGACAGACAGACAGACAGACGGACAGACAGTCCTAGCAGGGGAGGGGCAGAGAGAGATGGAGACACAGAATCTAAAGCAGGCTCCAGGCTCTGAACTGTCAGCACAGAGCCTGATGCAGGGCTCAAACTCATGAGCCATGAGTTCATGACCGGAGCCAAAATCAGATGCTTAACAAACTGAGCCACCCAGGCACCCCTCTCTGTCTACTTTTATAAAGAATTTGAGGACAGCAGATCTTTTCTATCTCCCCTCTTCTCTTTGCAGGTAGTAGAAAACTTGGACATCTTGTAGTTTCAGGTCAGTACCTATTGAAGATAAGCTTATGATTTATAACAGGTCAGTAGCTGAACCAGAATTTCTCAGGGAACTGTGAAATCTGGCATATAGAATACAACAATCCTTCCTCTATTTTTTCCACTTAAGGTTTGTTTGTGCTCCTAACTACACACAGACACTACATCTCCCCTCCCCAACATACCACAGCCTTTATGACCTACCTCCCCTTTTAGGAGGAGGGACTTAAAGTGCACTATACTTTGTGTTGAGCCATTATTTCATTGAATGTTAGCACTAGAATTCATATGTGATAAATTTTTATGCATATTTATCTGCCCCACAAAAGAGTACTCCACTGGCAGAAGGGGTAATAAGTACCCAGTGTATTTTCTAGAAGCATACCATATACAAAAACAGAGGTTACAAAACAAAATATGTAAGCATAAAGTGTTTTTCAAAGTATTAAACATTATTACTTTTATATAAATTATTTTAAATATTTAAATATTCAAGACTATACCTTCATACACATAATTATATAAGGAATTTTCCAGAAATGGAGCCAGCAGACATATCTAAGAAAAAACATACTTCAACTTTACCAAGTGTTTGCCATTTTATCAAATTCTATAAGGAGTGATAAAGCCATTTTTAGCTGCTCCGTCTAAGGTAATTATAAATAAAAGGACAAATATCTGTCTATGTCATACTAACTTCTGGTTCAATAATTTTCAAGCATTTATCTAATTAAATGGATCATATAATATTGTGGGTTACTTTGTTACTTCTATTTTATATTATAGTACAGACATGACATGATTTAAGTTATACATGTAAATAGGTTGTATTATCCGTCAATTTCTTTTCAGGTTGGTAAAAGAAACTTATAAATATTTGTTAGAATAAGGAAGCATTGGATGGGACCACCTGGGAACCACCTGGGTGGCTCAGTTGGTTAAATATCTGACTTCGGCTCAGGTCATGATCTCACGGTTTGTGAGTTCGAGCCCCACATCGAGCTCTGTGCTGACAGCTCAGAGCCTGGAGCTTGCTTTGGATTCTGTGTCTCCGTCTTTCTCTGCACCCTACCCCAGTCATGCATGCATGCTCGCTCTCTCTCTTTCTCTCTCTCTCTCAAAGTCAAATAAATAGTTTTTAAAAAGAAGCATTGGATGGATAGGATGGAGAATTAGTAGCCTAGTCTAATAGGTGCCCATTCAGGATGACTCATCCTTCTGTAGGCAGCTCAGTTAGGGAGGAGACTCAAAAAGGAAAGGGTAACCTAGAGACCACATACTGAATTGTGAAGTGACATAGTAAATTTCAAGGGACTAGCTTCTGCACTGAGTCTAGTAACTTAAAACAAGTTGAATGGGAAGATGGGGGAGGGGGGAAGAAGGTCAGGAGCAGAAAGTAGTGCCATAGAGTTCTGATTATAATATCTCTTTCATCCTTTATTGGCATGTAAGGAAAACAATAATCTTGATGTGAAAATAGGTTAGCACTGGGGAAACATCAATCCAAGCAGTCAACAACTACATTTTACTTGGGGTAACAGATTCTGTAACACACTGTTAGAGATTTGGCTTTCTGTCACAGTGACAAGAAAGCAAGAGTATTTCCTCTATAAAGTAAACACTGTTCCTCAAATTAACTTTGTAGAATATCTGATCACAGTTACTCTTTCCTCCTTAATATATAGGCCATCATTAAAATAATGATTAAAACCTCAACATTTTTAAAGATACAGTTGACCCCCGAACAACAGGGGACTTGGGGGGCTAATTTCCTACACAGTCAAAAACTCACCTTTAACTCATCAAAACCCAACTACGAATAGCCTACAGTTGACTGGAAGCCTTAACCCCGACAAAAAGTCAATTAACACATATTTTGTATATGTATTATATATACATTATTTTAATAATATCTCACTTTTTCTTATTTTTTTTCAATATTTCAAGACTACACAGTTCATCTGCAGGTTTTTTCAAATTGTTGCAAGTCTCCAAAACACTTTTCCAATGTATTTATTGAAAAAAAATTCTACATACAATTGGACCCATACAGTTCAAATACATGTTGTTCTAGTCAACTTTATTTATTTATAAAGAAAACTTGTCAGGGCACCTGGGTGGCCCAGTCAGTTAAGTGTCCGACTTTGGCTGAGGTCATGATCTCATAGTTTGTGAGTTCAAGTCCCGTGTCGGGCTCTGTGCTGACAGCTCAGAGCCTACAGCCTGCTGCAGACTCTGTGTCTCCCTCTCTCTCTCCGCCCCTTCCCTGCTTGTGCTCTGTCTCTCTCTCAAAAATAAACAAATATTCAAAAAAAATCTTAAGAAAACTTGTCAAGGTTAGTGTTATAATTTTCATTTGGATTTATTTACAAAAAATAGTTTCTTTGTAGTACTAACTGTGTGTCAAGGAAATATAATATTAAGGGGGAAAAACAGACCAAGAACTTTCAGGATGAGAGTAAAGATAATCAACGTATAGTTGTAGAATATCTAAACCAAGTGCTCCACAGAGGAGGAATGTGTTGCTATAAGACTGTAATAGGAGGATTTGTGACAGGGAAGAATGCTTAAGGAAGGAAGGAGTACGAATTGGAGATTCAAAAACATTCACTAGGAGGAGATGGTAGTAGGAATTTTCTGTCTGAAAGATCAGTTTTGTTCATGCTGTTCTAGTGGAGGGACCAGGAGTTTCTGAGAAATAGAGAGGCCAGGTGGCTGAGGGGCAAACAGCTGGGCACATGCCGCAAAGAAGGTGAGAGAGAAGAGAAGTGCTCAGAGAACTTACCTGCAATAGTGAGTAGTCATAAGCTCTACAGGCCAATAGTGAATATGAAAACATTAAGTGTTCTCCAATACGTCAACATTTTAGATATCACCAAATTAAAATCTCATATTAAAATAAGGTGAAAATGTACATGAACAATCCTATGCCATTTCTTTCCAATGTAGCAGTGTTAATCATTTTGACTCTCATTTTCCAAGGAATTCACTGAGATAGTTACTTCATCTAAAAGAAACATAGCTATCAAAAATTCAGTCAATAATATGATTTGGCAGGCATTATCACATCTTAGATGAACAAAAAAGAAATGCGATTTCTGGTTTTTATTAAGTCTACAGAGTCAATCTGTAAGTGATTCAAGATCTAAAGATTTTCTTTTTTAATTCTGAAATTCACCTTAAGCACATTTTTAGTTGAAAATGAGCATACTTGCAGGGATTCCATGAACCAACTCAATAAAACAATGAAATATGAGAGTATGGCTTTAAAACAGCTACATGGAAAAAGCAAATACTCCTGTCACATTTGTTTGAAGAAACTAATGATTAAATGTTGCTTAAAACACGCATCAATTAAATACCTCTAGGAAGTTATGGGAACACAGATGGTTAATCCAATTCATTTTCATTAATGTAAGACGGTATATACTTTGGAGGATGCTATATCATGTGACATGTGCTATATCCTTCTTCCAGATTAAAGTTTATGGCATGTCAACTACCACCCTAAGTAAAGATTACTATAACTATAAAGCGTGCCTGTGACATCCAATCCTGAGAAGTGTAAAGTTAAACGTCTAATTCCTTCTACCCTACTTTTTTTTTTCCTCCTTCTAATTGGATTAGAACTGTTTAATTACAAAGGGGTGTGGGATTGTTTTTTCTTCCTATATTTTATATATTTTTTCTTCACCTGAACTTCTAATAGGATTCACTTCAGGGTTTGGTTTAGTTTGAATAGTTAACAGTATTATCTCTTGAATATAAAATAAAGGAAAAATCGAGCCATTATCTGGGAAAACAAACAATGCAACTGATAGTTACACGTGGACATTTTTACAGACACCTTTTTCACTTGATGTTAATCACTCAAAACACTAAAGAAAAAAATAAGGACCCCACATCAATTATTCCTCCATCACCTCTCCACAGTCCATCACTCCCTACCTACTTGCAAACTCACCTGGCTACATAGGGAAGATGTATTAAGAATCGGGAGCAATAGGTATTTTTAACCAATTGTAAATATCATATACTGCTTAGGAAGAGACTTTACTCCCTGAACTCTATGGTACTCACTAACCCTAAATAAACTATAAAGAATTTTGTTTTAAAAAAAACTCAGTAGGATGCACTGTATTTAGTAACTATGTGGTTTCACTAGGTTTTAATTCCTCAGTAAACAGGAATTGGGCCCTCAGGATTGTGGTTTTTGAAATTAGGGTGTGTTTAGATTTGGAGACTGCCCAAAATTCATTCAAATCTAGAAGAGAAAGCTGACTGCCAAACATATGCAATGAGGGGAGAAAAAAAAGATTACATTCTAAATAAGGTTTGTATAACAAATACTTCCATCTGTTTCACAGAGATCAAATAGAACTACTCTAAGACAGTCCAATGACATTTAAGCATCTGGTAAAAAGAAAGCATGTATTTATGGGAAAGGATTCAGGTTAGTTATGCTTTTTTTTTTTCCTCAAGGATAAGTAGTGGAATGGTAAATAACATTACTTTTCATATTTAAAAACAAAAATGAGTTTAAACATTACTCTATTTCTTATAGATAAAATTTAAATGTCCCTTCAAATATTATAAAGCTATTAAAGCAAAATTAAAACTCTATCCGGTAACTTTCAAACACTGCTTCGGATCTAAAATTAATAATTATAGTTATTTACGCAATAGAGTCTGAAAGATTTCCAGGGAGAACTCAAGCCAAGGATAAGTTCAACCGTACTACATTTTCCTTCAGGAGACACCTTGATAGGAGCAAGACTCATGTCATAATAAGATAGCAAACTTCCCCAAGCCTCAACCCTCCCTATCATCCATTCCCATTATTACTTCTCAGCCTTCAATTTGCCCCCACTGAACCCACCCTCAGATAAGACAGAGCTTTTAAAATTTCCTTCTTTACAGTGAACACAGTGTTAACCTTTACCAGTAGGAAGCACTGGAGAGACTCTGCAGGAAGAAGGGGCTCATCTTCCTGATTCTGGCATGCAGGCCTCTGCCTTTCCTTCCTCCTGCTGCGCAGATAATCAGCAGTATGGGTGTGTGAGGACATCTGGGTGTCCTCTGCCCAAGTAGCAGCAGCACATCGAGAGTGCGAACCTCATGGCAATCTGGCGTCTTTTTCACATCTGATGTGGATACTATGCACTATTGCATATGCACCAGCCATGGCTTATCTGTGACCTGAGGTTCTTTCCTGGACTCTAAACACGGACACTGTATACTCTGGGCTTCATTCTCTGTGCAGCATCCTGACTCCTGCATGTCTGCTCACCAGGGGTGGCTCACACACCACCCAGAAGTGTGTTTCCTGCTAGCTCAGAGACTGGGACCGACAATGACCCAGGCAAACCAGCGGGTTGCAGCCACACCTTCTCCAGGGAGAGCTGGACCCCAGCTTTAGTGAGAGAGCTCTCCTTTCAAGTTTACCCTTCCTTGGGTACTCTCTCTCAGCCCTGGGGTACCACTTAGAGTTATCTTTACATCCTTGTGCTCTCCTATCACAGGTTGATCATTCATTATAATAAACTTCAATATTCATTACTCCATGGTTCCTATTCCTTGATTGGACCCAGACCCATCCCACACCTACTTTCTGGCTTGAGACTACTAGACAGGATATCCACATGTTCACTTGTATAAATGAATAGACAACTCAAACCTAACAGGACCAAAACAGCATTCTCATTTCCCTATCCTTTACCAAAGAATTTCCACATATCAATCAATGGCAACCCTATTGTTTTTATTGCTTGGGCCAAATTTCTTGAGTACACCGTTGATTCCTCTTTCTCAAAGTTTGTATCCAATAATCAATCAGCAAATTCTATTGACTTATTCTTCAAAATATTTCCAGAATCTGACCACTCTTCACCAGCTCCACTGCTTCTTCTATGGTCCAAGTCATTATCTTCTCTTACCTCCCTCCTAACAGTCTCTGGCATTTCATCTTGGCTCCCCATATCTATTCTTCAGTAGTCAAAGGTTTCCTTCTAAAATGTGACTCTTCTAAATAAAACTCTATGAGTATTAAATTCCCATTTTACTAAGAGTTAAGTCAAAATCTTACAAAGGCCTACAGGGCCCTAGAGAAGCTGGCCCGCTCAATACATCTTTGATTATCTCTAATTATACTCCCATCACTGGCACCATTTCATGTGGGCCTTCCCATTGTTACTTGAATACATCAGACTTGCTCATATGTTAGGCAGATACCATCCCTAGGACATCTCCATGGTTTCTCCTCCTCATCTCCTGCAATTCCTACTTAAAATTTTATCTTTAAATAACAACGATATTTTAAATTGTACCCACCATTCTGAGCAATCTCCACTCTCCTCAAATTGATTTTTTTCCTCCATAGCACAAAATAGATCAAACGCTGTACATGCATCTATTCTAGAAAACGCCACATTTGAGGTCTTAAAATAATCACACTGACTTCCTATAATGACTATTTATATCCATTATTATAAGTATCCTAAAATACTAAATTGATATTTTCATGCAATAATCCTTACAGTGAGAACTGTAAGTAGAAAAAACACATAAAAGGGCTAGATATTCAATTATTTGAATAAATGTAAGAAGGTAAGCAAGATAGTAACAATATTAAGTTACAATGATATAATAGATACTTCCTTGGCATTATATAATAGACATATTTCTGAAGGTCTGGGTTTGTTTCAACTGCTTTGTTAATATTTCCTAAACTACAAAATATGAAATTGTTCTCTCTACATTAATAATTTGATTGAAGGAAGGATTCAATTAAAAATACCCACCCAAGCACTGGGTGTTGTATGGAAACCAATTTGACAATAAATTTCATATACTGAAAAAAAAAAATACCCACCCATCTGAAGATTACCATTTAATTAGGCATATATTATGACTATGCCTAATTAAATATATTAATATTACATAATATAATTAATTGTAAAATAATAAAATTAATTATATAAAATAATATTATTTATATAATACAGGTATATTAAAGTTTTATTTTTAACGTTAAGTTAATGATTCCCTCAACTTATTTTATTATGCAACACATTTTCCATTACAACCTAGAAGAACAATAGTGTTTCAGTGAATCTAGTTTAGAAACTGCAATACTGGGGAACACATGCTTCCAAAAATGAATAAATTTCTTCTCCAACTAAAACCAAATTGTATACCATATGTACAGTAGAGAGAGTACTAAAATTCATTTAAGTGTTAAATTTTGTTCAGAAAATAGTTTAATACAATTACACAAATAAATAGTACACTGTGTTGTACAAGATACAATACAAAATTATCCTCTATACAAAGAATCAGGAAAATGTGACCACCTCAAAAAGAAGAAAATCTGCAGATGCCAACAGAAATGACTCATGTGTTCAAATTATCAGACAAGGATTTTAAAACAACTGCCATAGGGGCGCCTGGGTGGCGCAGTCGGTTAAGCGTCCGACTTCAGCCAGGTCATGATCTCGCGGTCCGTGAGTTCGAGCCCCGCATCAGGCTCTGGGCTGATGGCTCGGAGCCTGGAGCCTGTTTCCGATTCTGTGTCTCCCTCTCTCTCTGCCCCTCCCCCGTTCATGCTCTGTCTCTCTCTGTCCCAAAAATAAATAAAAACGTTGAAAAAAAAAATTAAAAAAAATAAATAAATAAAACAACTGCCATAAGTATGCTCCATGATATTAAAAAATATATTAAAAATGAGTAAAAAGATAAGGAATCTCAAACATAATCACAAAAATAGAACTTTATTAAAGAAATAAGAAAATGAAAATTCTAAAATAGAAAATTTCAATATTGAAAATAAAACGTTTTTACTAAATGGGTTGAAGTAAAGATGACAGAGGAAAGTCAGTGAAAGTATTCAATATAATGAACAGAGAGAAGAAAATATTGAAAAACAGATGAACAGAGTTGCAGGGATGACTGTGAAAATATCAAAAGGTCTAACATATGTATAATGGAAACTCAAAAAGAGAGGATTGAGAGAATAGGATGGAAAGAATATTTGAAAATTGAATGATGGAAGGTTGAAAAATTTCCAAATGTGATGAAAAATAAATATACAGAATCAAGATGTGCATCAAAATCAATCAGAGTAAATACAAAGAAAACAACACCTAAACCTGTTTTAATGTTACTATAAGAAACAGTGGAGGCCAGGGTCAAATGGAATGTCTCATATGCACCAAGTAATTGTCAACTCAGATTTCTATATCCAAAGAAAAGCTCATTCAGGAATGAAAGTAAAAGAAAAACATTCTAAGATAAAAGAAAATAAGGAGAACTCACTATGGAAAGATCTGCATCCAAAGAATACTTACTCATACTGAAAAGAAATTATACTAGAGGGAAACCTGATCTTCAAGAAAAAAGGAAAAAGTAATGTTAGCAAGATGCTAAGAGGCTGTGGACTCTTCTTCCCCATATGGACACACAGATTCAACCACAACAACATCAACAACAACAACACATTTATCAGTTCACTTTGTGAGAAATCCAGAAACTAGATGAGAAGCTCCTTTACCATGGGCATGTGTGAAGCAAGCCATATTGAAACTGATAGGAAAAGTTGAGACACACTCTCATGATAATCTCCACCACTGGCATAGTACCATACAATTGGGAGACAACTCCCAGTATCTATCTTCTCCCTAAGGAGTAAAGATTTGGGACTGCACAGATAGTACTCCAATTTTTCTCACTACTATCAAAGGGTCTGGCTTCTAACTCACTTGTCTCTGAGAACTGAGAGAGCCCAGCATTCACTGGTCCCACAGGGTCTACAAAGAACAGAGTTGCAGTTTGAATGAGAGTATAGGCACTTGCCACATGTCCTCCTTCTGCCACCTGTCCTCCAGTGCACAGTGAGGAGCAAATTCCAGCTCCCAGCTTCTCCCTAAGAAGTAAGGGAGTTGGACTAGACACCTAGCATTACAACTTTTCTGGCTATTGCCAAAGAGATTGACTTCTAACTCACCTGTCTCTGACAGTCCTGTGGGGGGTCCAGGGAACATGTAACAGTTTGAAAAGCATGTGTACACTTGCCACACAGCTACTTCCTGTAGTTCAGAACAGAACAAGCAGGCAATAAACTCTACCTCCCACCATGTCTTTGAGGGGTAAAGGAGTTGGAATATACATACAGCATCCCAACTTTTGGAGCGGCTTCTCAATACATTGGTTTCCATCTTGCCTGTCTCAGAGGACTAACGGGTCCTGGCATATTCTAGATACCTAGAGGCCTCTACAAAAATAGCAGTTTGGACTACCATGAATATTTAAGAGGCACTCATAATCCTTGGACAGGTGATTGGTAAGGGTCTTCTGTACAAGGCCAGGCTGTTTTGTCTAATGCAAAAACCCTAACTCACAGAGTCAAGGAAAAGGAAGACATAGGGAAATAAGTTCCAAATAAAAGAATAAATGTCCAGAAAATAACTCTAATGAGATGGACATATATGATTTACCTGATAGAGAATTCAAAATGACTGTCTTAAAGATGCTCACCGAGGTCAGGATAGCAATACATGAACAAAGTGAGAATTCCAACAAAGAGACAGCAACTATTAAAAAGGACCAAACACAAATCATAGAGCTAAATAATACAATAACTGAACTGAAAAATTCAGAAAAGGGATTAATATCACACTAGATTAAGCAGAAGAAAGTATCAGTATACTCAAAAACAGGTCATTGGAATTAATCCAGTAGGAGAAAGAAGCAAAAAGAAAAAAAAAAATAAAAAAGAATGAGGATAATTTAAGGGACTTATGAGACAATGTAAGCAGACTGGTATACACATTATGGGAATGCCAATAGTTAGACAAGAAAGTAAAGGGGGCAGAAAGCTTATTTAAAGAAATAATGACTGAAAACTTCCAAAATCCTAGAAAAGATATAGATATCCAGTTTCATGAGGCTCAAAGAATCCCCCACAAGATCAATACAAAGAAGTTTACCCCAAGACACATTATAATCAAAGTGTCAAAAGTCAAATACAAAAAGAGAATTCTGAAGCAGTGAGAAAAAAGTGAATTGTCACAAATAAGAAAAATTCCCTTAAGGGAATCAGCAAATTTCTGAGCAGACATAGTGTAAACCAAGAGAGTGAGATGATATATTCAAAGTGCTGAAAGAAAAAAAATTGTCAGTCAAGCATACTGTACTCAACAAAACTGTCCTTCAAACGTAAAGGAAAGATAAAAACTTTCCCAGACAAACAAAAGCTGAGGGAGTTTAGTGCCAGTAACAGGTCTTACAAGAAATGCTAAAAGGAGTTCTTCAACTTCAAATGAAAAGGCACTAAACAACATATTGTATATGGAAGTATAAAACTCATTAGTAGAGGTAAACATAGATCATCTATATTACTCAAATGGTGGTGAAAAATCACTTTTATTTCTAGTATAAAAGTTGAAAGACAAATGTATTAAAAGTAACTATAAATAAAAATATAGTAAACAGACAATAGAAATTTATTTAAATTGAGAAATCAATACCATACAACGTGGGAGGCAGGGATGTAAAGTGTAGGGTTTTTATACACAAGTAAAGTTAAATTGCTATCAGCATAAAATCAACTGTAAGAACTATAGGATATTTTATGTAACCACAAAGAAGGTACTTATAGAAGTTGCACAAAAGAAGCAGAGAAAACAATTATAGCATATGAATAAGAAACAAACAAAAAACAACAATGAAACACTAAGGAAGAGAGAAAGAGAAAAGACTGACAAAAGAACTACAAAGCAAACAGAAAACAATTGACCAAATGGGTAACAAATACTTCCTTACCTATAATTACTTCAAATGTAAATGGTTTAAACTTACCAATGAAAAACACAGAGCGGCTGAATGGCTTAGAAAACAAGATGTAAATATGTGGCATCTATAACAGACTCACCTTTAGATTTAGGGAAACACACAGGCTCAAAGTTAAGTGGATGGAAACAGATATTCCATGCATTTGCAAACCAGCAAAGGAGGGTATAGTTACATCGGACAAAATAGTCTTTAAGTCAAAAACTATTATAAGAGACAAAGAAGGTCATTATATAATGATAAAAGGGCCAATTAGGAAGATATAACATTATAAATATATATGCCCCCAATATTGGAGCACCTAAATATACAAAGCAGACATTGAAAGATCTGAAGAGAGAAATAAATAGCAATACAATTAAGAGAAGGAAACTTCAATATCCCACTATCAATGATGGATAGATAAATAGACAGAAAATCAATAAACAAACACTGGACATGATTAACACCCCTGACCAAATGGACCAAACGAACACATATAAAATTTTTAACCCAACAAAAATGGACTATACATCGAGATGTCAAGCACACACAGAACATTCTCCAGGACAGATCACATGTTAGAGTTCACAAAACAAATGCTTAGAGATATAAGAAGACTGAATTCATACCAAGTATCTTTTCTGATCACAATGGAACGAAACTAGAAATCAGTAGCCGAAGGAAAACTAGGACATTCATGAAAGGTGTAAATTAAACCAGACGCTTTTGACCAACAAATGGTTCAAATAAGAAATCAAAGGGGAAATTAGAAAATGTCTTGAGACAAATGAAAATGAAAATACAACATATCAAAAGTTATGGAATGCAGCAAAAGCAGTAGTGAAATGGAAGTTTATAGCAATAAACACCTATATTAAAAAAGAAGAAATAAACAACCTAACTTCACACATCAAGGAATAAGCTACAAAAGAACAAACTACATCCAAAGTTAGTAGAAAAAGAGAAATAATAAAAATTACAGCAGAAATAAAATAAAGAATAGAAAATCAATAGAAAAAATCAATGAAACTAAGAGATTTTTAAAAAGATAACCAAATTAACAAAGCTTTAGATGGAAAAACTAAGAAAAAAAGAGAAGACTCAAATAAATGCAATCAGAAGTGAAAAAGAAGATATCACAACTGATGCCACAAAAAGGATCATGAGACAACTAGGAAAAATTGTAAGCCAACAAAATGGATAACCGAGAAAAAAAATGTAACTTCCTAGGAACATACATACTAACACTGCATCAAAAAGATAAAGAAAGTCTAGGGGCACCTGGGTGGCTAGTTGGTTGAGCGTCGACTTTGGCTCAGGTCATTATCTCATGGCTCGTGAGTTGAAGCCCTACATTGGGCTCTGTGCTAACAGCTCAGAGCCGGGAGCCTGCTTCAGATTCTATGTCCCCCTCCCCCCACCCCTCCCCTTCTCATGCTCTGTCTGTCTGTCTCTCTCACGCACGAGATCTCAAAAATAATAAATGTTAAGACAATTAAAAAAATTGGAGCACCTGGGTGGCTCAGTTGGTTAGGTGTCCAACTTCAACTCAGGTCATGATCTCACAGTTCGTGGGTTCAAGCCCCACATTGGGCTCTGTGCTGACAGCTCAGAGCCTGAAGCCTGCTTTGGATTCTCTGTGAGTGGGAAGGAAGGAAGGAAGGAAGGAAGGAAGGAAGGAAGGAAGGAAAGAGGGAGGAAGGAAGGAAGGAAGGAAGGAAGGAAGGAAGGAAGGAAGGAAAAGAGAGAAAAGGAAGGAAGGAAGAAAGGGCATCCAAATTGGGAAGGAAGAAGTAAAATTGTTTTTTTTTTAAGATGATACGATCTTATATAGAGAAAACCCTAAAGATTCCACAAAACACCTGCTAGAACTAATAAATGAAATCCATGAGGTTTCAGGACACAAAATCAACAAAAACATCAGTTGTGCTTCTGTACACTAATGATGAACTATTTGAAGAGGAAATTAAGAAAAAAAATCCTATCTATAATAATACCAAAAAGAATAAAATATTTAGGCATAAACTTAATTAAGGAAGTAAAAGACTTGTACACCATAAACTATAAAATATTGATGAAAGAGATTAAAATGACACAAATAGAAAGACATTCTATGTTCACGAATTAGAAGACTAAATATTGTTGAGATGTTGATACTGCCCAAAACCATCTACAGATTCAATGCAAAATCCCAACTGACTTTTTAAAAATTTTATTTTAATGTTTATTTTTGAAAGAGAGACAGAGTCCAAGTGGGGGAGGGCCAGAGAAAGAGGAAGACAGAACTTGAAGCAGGCTGGAGGCTCTGAGCTGTCACCACAAAGCCCGATGCATGGCTTGAACTCACGAATGGCAAGATCATGACCTGAGCCAAAGTCAGACACTTAATTGACTGAGCCACCCAGGCACCCCTGCAACTGGCTTATTTTTAAAATAGGAAAAACAAATTTAAAATTCAACTGGAACTCTAAAAGACCCCAGAGATAAAACAACCTTGAAAATGAAGAACCAATCTGAGGCAAAACACTTCCTTATTTCAAATTATATTACAAGGCTACAGTAATGAAAACAGTATAGGATTGGCATAAAGACAGATATATAGAGCAATGGAACAGAATAGAGAGCACAGAAATAAATCCAAACATATATAATCAATTGATCTTCAACCATGGTGCCAACAATACATAATAGAGAAAGCCTCTTCAACAAATGGCGTTGGAAAATGGGATATCCACATGCAAAAATATGAAATTGGACTCATATCTTACACCAAACACAAAAATTAACTCAAAATGAACCAGAGACATAAGTGTAAGACCAGAAACTATAAAACTCCTAGAACACAGGAACACATAGGGAAACGATTCATGACATTGGTCATAGCAAGGATATTGAGGGTATGGCAACAAGAGCAAAAATAGACAAGTGGGACTACAATATTTGCAAACCATGTAACTGTTATAGGATTAATTTTCAAAATGCATAAGGAACTCCCATAACTCAAGAACAAAGAGAGAGAGAGAAACCTAATAAAATGGTTACAAAATATACTAAAGACTTGAATGGACATTTCCTCCTAATTAGACATATAATCAACCAAGGTATATGAACAGATGCACAATATCACCAGTCATCAGGAAAATGCAAATCAAAACCACAATGAGATATTATCTCACACCTGTTAGGATGGTTATTATCAAACTAAAAAGAAAACAAACAAAAAACAAAACACAAGGACAATAAGTGTTGATGAGGATATGGAGAAACTGGAACCTTTGTATACTATTGGTTGGAATGCAAAATGGTGCTAGGGAAAACAGTTTGGTGAGCCCTCAAAAAAATAAAAATAGAACTACCATATAACCCAGGAATTTAAAAGAATTGAAATTCAGTTCTCAAAAGAGATGGTGTATTCCTGTATTCACTGCAACACTATTCACAACAGCCAAGATAGGAAAACAACTTGAATGTCCATCGATGGAAGAATAGATGGAAGAATTAAAAGTATGGTATATTCATACAGTGGAAAATATTCAGTCTTTAAGAAAGAAGGAAATCCTACAATAAATAACAACGTGGATGGACCTTGAGGATATTATGCTTAGTTAAATAAGGCTGTCATAGAAGAATAAATACTGTAGGACAGCAATTATAGGAGATATCGAAGAAGAAATGATGGAATGGTTGTTGCCAGGGGCTGAGGGCAGTGGAAAATGGGGAGTTGCTAAGCAACATATGTAAAATTTCATGTACGCAAGATGAAAAAAAATTCTAGAAAACTTTTTTCTACAAATAATGATATTATATTGTACACCTAAAAACCTGGTTAGGACTCATGTTAAATGTTCTTATCACAATTGAAAAAAAAAGAGGAACAAAGGGAAAGTTTCAGAAATGTAAAAAATGTTAGTAAGTATAAAAGACTATATTGAAGTTCCTTAAATATATATAACTATGATAAATGCGACAGAAAGATACAATTCTCAATGTGTTTGGGTCTGATGAGAAAGCCTCCAAATACAGGATACAAAAATTGACAGAATTAAAAGGAAAAATTAAAAATTCCACAATTCTCTTAAAATGTCCTCAAGTCCCTGGCTAACCTTAGCCGCTGCCTGCTCCCACAGTTCTCCTCCTGCCCATTCCTTCCAAAATTCTTTACTCACAGGTACTTTCTTCTCCCGTTGGCTGACTCTTCTTTCGTGCTTCCCGACCTTGGCACATACTGTTGTCTCTACTTAGAGCACTTTCAGGGCACTTGTTGGGATGAGCACTGGGTGTCATGTGTAAGAGGTGAATCACTGGGTCCTATTCCTGAAGCCAAGACTACACTGTATGATAACTAACTTGAATTAAATAAACAAACAAACAAATACAATTTTTTTTAAAAAAAAGAGAGAACACTTTCATATCCTTTTTGGGTGACTCCTACTTGCATTCCAAATGTCCCTTCCTCAGAGATGATTTCCCTGCGGCTAATATGCTTTCAGGGACCATGTGTAGTTACACTTCTCTGGCTTTCCTTCTCCCTTTCTGGTTATGTGTTGTGTGTGTACATGAACAAGAGGGAGACACCATTCATTAAAACTGGAGTAGTCAGAGCACAGAAGCCACTCCTACTGAGCACTGATTGCAGTACAGTGCCTGACATTTAGTTAGCATTCTGTAAATATTTTTTTATCAAATAAATAATGAAGGAAAGGGAATATGCTATTTATTTCTCTTTCATTTATTTATTTTACTTTTTTCTTTTTTATTTTATCTATTTATTTTTTAAATATGAAATTTATTGTCAACTTGGTTTCCATACAACACTCAGTGCTCATCCCAAAAGGTTCTCTATCTTTCTTTTAAATTTGAGGGACAAACTGAGCATGCTTTGACAAAGGAGAGCTGGGGAAAGAAGCAAGCACAGAATGAGAACAGCTCACTGACTGGAACATAGGATGATACAAAGATAGTCACAGAATTTTTTGGATAAAGTGATAGTGACAAATGAAGAAAGATTGCTGCATATGAATCAGATGGCTTAATCTCCATATATATGTGTGAGTTAGGAAGATGGGAGTGTGCAGGGGAAAGGAGCTGGAGTCACAAACAGCCTGAAGAATTTACTGTACTCTTTCAAAGAACTCACTCACTCATCATTCATTCCACACCATTAAAGAACACAGAGAAGATATACAATTTCTACTCTAGTTACATGGGGTTACTGGGCTGTCCCCATCGGATATAGCATAGACAAAAATAGGTAGAATTCTAGGCCCCTTGGGAATAGTAACTTCATTGGTTTCATGTAGTTGGAACTACAACTTCTGGGGATGCCCTTGTGTGATTTAGGATAGGAGAGGAGGGACAGAATATTAACGCACGTTCATATCATGTCATGCTTAATAAAACTGTAGCATATTTTAATCTAGCTATGACACAGTTGAAAACTTTGAGGAGAGTCTGTAGGAAGTAGGAAGGAGTCCCAACAAGGTACACTAGAGATGTTCATTATGCTCTTATTTTTATCAGTCACCTGTAAACGTATTGGCTACCTGCAATTGAAAAAATTGTTCTGCACTGTGCACTAAAAAATAAACTATAGGGGCTCCTGGGTGGCTCTGTCAGTTGAGCATCTGACTTTTGGTTTTGGCTCAGGTCATGATCTTGTGGTATTGTGAGTTCGAGCTCCATGTCAGGTTCTGTGCTGGCAGCATGGAGCTTACTGGGGAATCTCTCTCACCCTCTCTCTCTGCCTTCCCCCCACTCGTGCTGTCTCTGTATTTCTCAAACAAATAAATAAACTTTAAAAAGATTATAAAACACAAACTGTAGCTGTTTCTATGGTCTTGGGTTCATCTTGGCTTCACTGAAGTACGTATTGTTTAGTATCAACTGGCAAGACGAAGCCCAAGCTTCTTGTTAGTCTACTGGACACTCAAAAGTCTCAAGGTAAATTGAGAAAAGGGAAGAGTTTCTTCAGCAATTCCAAGGGGTTCTTGAGGCCATAATCTCTAAAATTATGCCAAGAAACAAACACGCTCCGTTTTCCCCACAACAGAATGTCGCTATTTTAATTCAATTATTGAAAAATTACACACAACCCAATGAAATATTTCTGGTATAGTAATGGTCAACCTTATCTATGCAGTAATTCTGAATCTTTGAAGAAATATTTCTGAAATCATATTTTTAAGAAAGCTACCTAAAAAGCACAGCATTTGAAATACAATGACATAAACCATTTTCACCTCCTTCAATGATAAGACCATACTAAGAACAAAAAGAGGCCATTCTTTAATTAATTAGTAGTTATTATGAATATTATATATAAACCATTAAGCTAAAGATGGAGTATAAAAATCCTACTAAATAATTTATAGGTCAGTTGAAAGGTCACATGCACATATAATGGTAATATAAAGCAAAAAAAAAAAAAAAAAGAGGCAAGTGCCCAAGGGAAGGAAGACAAAAAGCACTACAAGATTTCAAAGAAAGATGTCCCAAATATAAAGGAAATTATTGGAATAACTGACAAAATTTTACTGGGATCTGAGGATTAGATGATAGTAATATTCCAGCATTAATTTCCTAATGTTGATGGTTGCCTAATGTTTCAAGGTATGTTTATTTGTAGGTAATATGCACCAAAGTTCAGGAATAATAGGGCCTAATATTGGCAATTTATTTGCAAACAATGCAAAAAAAAAAAAAGTTTGTTGCACCACATTGGCAACTTTATTGTATCTTTGAGATTGTTTTAAAAGCTAAAACAAATTTTAAAATGATTGAGAGTAAAGTGGTATAATTCTGAAAATTATAACTTTTAATTTAAACAGTATTCTCTATTAATTCATGTTGCCTGTACACATACAGGTATTTATTCTTCTTCACTTGGCAAAATCTTGAGACCCTTGATTAAAAAGGTCCAGTTTTACTCTAATTTACAAGGCACACAACTTTGTTGCCCTCAATCTTACCAGCCTCAGAGGCAATCTTCTGCAATTTGACATTCATAGTTCTATGCCTACACTTACTTTTATTTCTAAGAAAAATTAAGCATAATAATATTGAGTGGTCTAGAAAACTCTTCTACATTCATTTGATGGTGTCAAAAGTTGATATTGTTATTATGAATTGTTAGGAACCCCATTTAGAAATGAGAGTATGGAAACTGAAGAACAAAGGCATATATCTGTGTAATTGTGGTGCTGGAACCTGAACAGAATTCCTCTGAGTTTTTTTTATCCCATCTTTTCCACCACCCAGTGCTGTCTCTGGTCTTCCTGAAGGCTCTGTTCAGCGATCACCATGAGTCAGGAAATTCTGTGCTTAGAGCACATTCCTTAGGAGAGGTGAGCAAGTGTCAACTGAGCTCTGAGTTGTGAGAACCTTGCTGTGCTTCAATTTCCTAGAAAGGGTTAGATAACAATAGTATTTCTTCCTCATAAGTCACAGGTAAGGCATTTAGAGGATTTAATGAATTAATATATGTAAGGGACTTGAAACAATGGTTGGTGCATAATAGACATTAAACTATTACTATTTCTAAAAGTTCAGGGAATTTTAGGAGCCTAAACAACTGAAAAGAAGGAATTTAAACAAATACATTTTGCATGAATAGGGAATATGTATTATATCTTAAATTAGGGGCAGTTCCTTGCTTTGTTATAGGCATATTCATTCACTAAATGTGGAGAACTTTAATACTGCTATGTATTACTCAAAAGAGCACAGATTTGGGGGGCACCTGGGTGGCTCAGTTGGTTAAGTGTCCGACTTTGGCTCAGGTCATGATCTCACGGTTCGTGGGTTCGAGCCCCATGTCGGGCTCTGTGCTGACAGCTCAGAGCCTGGAGCCTGCTTTGGATTACAGAATCTCCCTCTCTCTCCGCTCCTCCCCCACTCATGCCCTGTCTCTCTCTCTCTCTCTCTCAAAAATAAATAAACATTAAAAAATTTTTAAAAAGAGCACATATTTTTGCCTCAGCATTTATCCCTAGAAAACTGCAAACACTTATATATAAATAGGTCTCTAGTAGTCTTTCTTTAATGACCCAGAATTCTTAAACTAGAAACATTTTAAATCTTCATTTACCCTTTTCAAATTGTCAACCATACTTTTTATATCTAGCAGGTTACAGTAAATTATGACTGGGCTACTGGACCCCACTGGAAAGAACAACTAATTATTTTGCACATGGTCCTCTTAGGTTATTAAAGAAATGAATATAACACAAATGGATGTTCAATACAGATAGTTATTTCCAGTGGGTATCAATCAGTTCGAACACGAAAACTGGATCGGAAAACCATATGATAGCCCAAAAGAGGTTTTTCCATTCATTAATTCATATAAACTTTATGTAACATTTACTAAATACTTTCTATGTGCCCAGTATTTTTAACTCTAGATGCTGGGAATATTGCCATAGATAAAACAAATATTTCTCCCTCTTTGTACTTTAGTGGAAGTTAACCAGGAATTAGTATCAGTTCTATTATTAGCATGAATATCTATTATTTATAATGGATTCTTTAAGCTCCTTACCATAGATGGCTAACAAAGAAATCTAGCCTTTTACTACTTGAACTGGTATTACTGTGAACCATCCCCACCACTGCGTTTTCCTGACATACTGGAAGCCTAAACCATTGTTTGACAACAACAACAAAGAGAAAACCACAAATTTAACCAGTTCTAGCTAGTATTCCTTCAACTTTCAGGAAGTATGATAATGAGAAATTAGACACAAATTCTGGATGGCTATCTAGTTTGTTCAGAGTCAGAAATTTCTATTTCATGAAATTAATTTGCTCTGAAAGGCTAAAAACTCAAATAAAATACTACAAATCACTGCAAATTAAACTTCCCTCATAAATATAGTTATTCCCAATTTCTGTATTTTTCTGTATATATTTCTGCATTATGGATACACCAGGTTACAACATTCGTATGTCTTAATATAATATACACAACACATACATATACATACATATATATTATGTATATATGTAAGCACTTATATATACACATATGCAATGTATGTATAAGAAAAACAGTTAAATATATATGAACATCATGCACCATTAGGATCTGCTGAAGAAATTACTTTCTCTGGTATTCCCACATTTCTTCCATATGGCTCTCCTGGTTGGGAAAGAGTTGGCATCAAAGATTCAAGAGAAATGAAAACTCTGTACCTCTAAATGGATATGTTTTGGGGCGCCTGGGTGGCTCAGTCGGTTAAGCGTCCGACTTCGGCTCAGGTCATGATCTCACGGTCTGTGAGCTCGAGCCCCGCGTCGGGCTCTGTGCTGACAGCTCAGAGCCTGGAGCCTGCTTCAGATTCTGTGTCTCCCTCTCTCTCTGACCCTCCCCCGTTCATGCTCTGTCTCTGTCTCAAAAATAAATAAACATTAAAAAAATTTTTAATGGATATGTTTTACATACCCATTTCACTGGGACACTAAAATACTAAATACATGATTAATTTTTTCCAGTTTTCCATCACATAGAGACAACTACATAATCAACCAATTTTTTAAAATATTTTTTAAAAAAATTTAGAGAGGGGTGCCTGGGTGGCGCAGTCGGTTAAGCGTCCGACTTCAGCCAGGTCACGATCTCGCGGTCCGTGAGTTCGAGCCCCGCGTCAGGCTCTGGGCTGATGGCTCAGAGCCTGGAGCCTGTTTCCGATTCTGTGTCTCCCTCTCTCTCTGCCCCTCCCCCGTTCATGCTCTGTCTCTCTCTGTCCCAAAAATAAAAAAAAAAAAAAAAAAAAAAAAAATTTAGAGAGAGAGCATGTGCACAAATGGAGGAGAAGGGCAGAGAGAGAGAGAGAGAGAGAGAGAGAGAGAGAGAGTCCCAAGCAGGCTCCACACTCAGCTCAGCACCGAGCTCAATATGGTGCTTGATCCCACAACCACAAAATCATGACCTGAGCTGAAGTCAAGAGTTGGATGCTTAACCAAATAAGTCACCCAGGCACCCCATATAATCAACTATTCCAACTTCCCCTCTCAGTCTTCATTAATGACTCATTCTAACTGAGCACCTATGATCATTGTGCTGACCAGGTACCAAATCTACACTTGATCAATAGATTCTATGCAATGGACCATAAGAAATATTTTCTCTTACAAAGGTCTAAATTTTCCAGGGGAAACCACATATAAATATGTGTAAAACACAGATCAAAAACACTGTTCCCAAGGGGGGTGGTCAGGGAAGAAGTCTGCATCCTGTTCACTATGTATATCTTTCAGAGCCAGGAATTCTTTGACTTGGGGCTGAGAAGTCAAGGGCCAACTAAAACTAAGGTCATGCCCCTAAAGAGAACAGAGGCTTAAATACCAGGCACATCATAGGCAAGAGAAGGAACAAAATGAATAAAAAGAGCCCAAAGATACCACGTATAAAATAGGGCCACACTGAGACTTTCTCCTAAATATATACAGTTCTAGAACTATATATTTCTATAGTAGTATATTTATAATACATACATATAGCTCCTCAGAAGCACTGTAAAGGCCCTGATAAGAAAAGCACTTTCTTACTATGTGAATCAGTGTTATTTAATGTCATGCCCCAGCTAAAGCCATTTCATGTTTCACCACCTAGACTGCACTTCCCAAAGGCACAGACTGTATCACGCTATAGCCCTACTTCTCTGATTCCTTACTGTTTTTTCCTGCCAACATAAGAAAAAGTGCTCCTGGAAGAAAGCTTGAATGTTCCGCCACTTGGTGAATCAAACCACGCAGTTAGGAGAAACAGACTCAAATGAATTATACCCCAGCTATACCACATTAGCTATGGGATTTTGAACAAGTCATTTGACCAGCTATACCTAAATTTCCTTATATGTAAAGTGGGGATAATAATAATACCTACCCAGAGTTTTCATGTGAAGATTAACTAAATTAGTGCGGAGCAATGCTCAGCTCAAATTAACCTCTATGTAAGTACTGACTATTATATTTCAAAAGAGGGAATGTGAATGGCCTCACACGCAACATGCTTTGAACCACAATCCATGAAATTATGAGGCCATACATTTGTCCAGTAAGTTTCCTAGAAAGTATTTTAGCAAACTGATACTTTGGTAAATTCAGTGCACCCAGATAAAATTTTCTTAAAGGACATTAAAGCAATGAGTCTAGATGTGCGTATTGGCAAGTATTGTGTATGTATTATATACTCACACATAAAATTCCTTCTATTTACTCACATTCTCATAGAGAGCTTGAAGGGTCTCCAGATCAACCACAGAATTGTCCAAGTTCACAACAGCTGTGGGGGGGGGGGGGAGACAAAAGAACATAAATTGCCATAAGCCAGCTGTGAAAAGATATCTGATCATCTTGGACAACACTGACCACCTCCAGAACAGTGGTCTAACTTCAATGCACCCACTTACCCACTACTAAGACTGTGCCCAAGGAATTTCAATGGGTGCAGGGGTAAAGTGTTAAGGCTTTCATTTGTCTTTCAAATACAAAATCCCATGAATATGACACGCATTCTGTCTCTCAAGGCCCAACTGCATGAATTTGAAAACTTTGCTTAATACTAGAAAAACAGGCAAATCACACCTGTTACTGCCACATCCTATTTTGTGAGATAAATGCTCATATCTGCCAATTTACCTAGACTTATGACAAAAGTTAAATCGAATCACTGAACTGAAGGACTTAATATAAAAATGATGGAAGCATTTCTCATTATAATTCTTTAAATTGTTGGGGCGCCTGGGTGGCGCAGTCGGTTAAGCGTCCGACTTCAGCCAGGTCACGATCTCGCGGTCCGGGAGTTCGAGCCCCGCGTCGGGCTCTGGGCTGATGGCTCAGAGCCTGGAGCCTGTTTCCGATTCTGTGTCTCCCTCTCTCTCTGCCCCTCCCCCGTTCATGCTCTGTCTCTCTCTGTCCCAAAAATAAATAAACGTTGAAAAAAAAAAATTTAAAAAAAAATAAAAATAAAATAAAAAAAAATAAATAAAAAAAAAATAATAATTCTTTAAATTGTTATAATAAAAGGATAATTCTTTGATTATGGTATTGATGTTAGCACAAATGCACCCTTAAAAATCAATTCTTAATGTGCAAACTACCCATGTTTATACAAGGAAGAAGGGGAATTGATAATAGGAAACTGGGAATATGTTCCTAAATGCCTTTCTTTTGGTCTGAGAAGCATGCTGGATTATGGAGTCGGTATGTTTTATAATTCAGGTTGGGCAAATTCAGATTAACCAAAAGCATTCTGTATCACCTACATATATATATTAGCCACAAATGATGTGAATTTCCCCTGATCAGATCTATGCCAAGTAGCCAATGAAGCTCCTATAGGGTTAAAGGTTTCTGGGAGAAAAATCACAAAGTGGATAATCACAAATTGGTTAGATTTATTTTGATAATTGAGGCATTTTACAGTGTCTTTTCTCTCAAAGCCTAAAGTATATGAGACATTTTCTAGTGGATTCTGGCAAAATCCCAAGAAAGAATTTAAAAAGACAAGTGGGAAATTGAAGCATATGATGGATGAGAAATCTAACCAAGACAATTTAGCATTTCTATTTGGAGCTGGGAACAGAGCCCAGATTTGCCAACAGAGATCATAGTAAGTAGAATATGATACTTCCATCCTAATAATATTCCACTATCTCCATTTCCAAAAAGTTATGTCTCAAATATCTATCGAAGAATTTGATTAAAATTCTCAGACAAATCTTTTCACTCCTTAGACCACATAAGACAAACATATCACAATCTGTTTAATGACTCAAAGTAGTAAAAACATAGCCAGCTAACTTTGACTCTATTTCAGAAATTAATTAAAAGAGATTAACAAATGATTTTTACTGGAGGTAATATGGCTATAATGTAACAAAATACATAAAATCCAAATAAAGATAGCAAATTCACGTATGGAATTACCCCCCTTTGGATTTGTGCAGTCTAGCCCTTAAAGAAAGTCTTACAGTGGACCCAAAGGTCTCTGACTTTGGAATTCATTAGATAATAATCCAGTATTTCAACATTCCTCTGGTGATACAGCAAAAGATTGATAGGAAAACAATGAAAGACATGCTGTTGGTCAACTTAGTATAAGATTTCATTCTCAGAATAATGTAAAGACACAATAAAATCATTGATACTCAAGTCAAAATTCATAAAAGATACAATTGTCCTCTGAGTTTACCCTGGTTTTAAAACATGTTATTCCTATACGTGTTCCCCACATGAAATTTTGCTTAGATATATACACTGAAGTTTCTCATCTGTTTACCTCACGCAATGTCAGGTACTGAAGAATAATCTTAATAAATACCATGTGGACCTAACCATAAGTATATGGTCCTAAGCAAGTCCTCAAAAGTTCCTAACCCATGAAACTTCACTTTTTAGTCATCCTCAAGGAAATTTCCATGGAAGAAAACACTGTTACTATTTTTCCACACAATTTTCACTTAGTTGGCTTTACACTTGAGAGACGCTAACACAATCTGATGGGAATTGCAGTTTTGAGGGAACAACATAGTCATGCTTGTGTGGTTGGATATTAGAGATTCGATACAGGCAGATGAATGGATTCTGACTGGCGTTCTAGAAGGGAAATAAAGGCAAAAGATGTAATTTGGGAAAGGTTAAGGTTACTTGAGGTGCTATATTTACTCAATCTAAAAAGCAAATTTTAACATTTCAGAAATCAAGAATCAGACTAAAATCATATTAATTTGGGAAAGGTTAAGGTTACTTGAGGTGCTATATTTACTCAATCTAAAAAGCAAATTTTAACATTTCAGAAATCAAGAATCAGACTAAAATCATATCTTTCTAAGTATTTAGTGCTGTCATCTACTGCTAGAGCGAAATCTTAAAATCTGTGATTAGGCACATTGTGTATTTTCAACTGATAAAATTCTAAAAACAAGGAAATGAAACAAAGCATTTACTCATGTAGCCCATAAATGTAGTGTCCTTATCATTCAGGGACCATAATACCTTATTACACTGGTTAACAGTTACTTCGGTAACAATGATTTGAAATTGGAGCTATTTGGACGTGCTTGATTACTCGGCCTCGAAAGGCTGCAGAAAACTGGTTTTGTGCAGAGAACACTGCAATCAGATTTCTAGGTATGGACATGCTAAGGAATTTTGAAATAGAAATAGAAAAGGTAGAAATAGAAATGGAAATGGAAATAAATAGAAATGGAATTAGAAATACAGGTTTTAAGGTGGCAAAACATTCAAGAAAAAGCGCCTCGCAAATCCCCTGACTCCATGTGCAAAATTTCAGCCTTCTTTGAGAGGAAAACACCTTTTTTGAGATTATGTCTAGGTGATAGTTCCTCTACTCCCCCAAAAGGGAAAGCTATTTTTATGGGATGGTTTATGGATGTGGAAGGAACACGGAACATAGAACTTAACTGGGTTTCAATTTAAATTTTTCTTCCCTGCTACATTATTTCAAGTAAGTTACTTGACAAGTTTTAGTTTCTTTATGGAGGACAGGGATAAGGGTAAAAGAAAATAATAGAAAATATTAGCAAGATTTGGGGTCTCATGGGGACCAAAGGCAGGAACAAGTAAAAGAATCTGGCATGTTGCTGGTTAACGTTATTTCCCTCTTCAAGTTCTCACAAAAGTTCAACTCTTCTGGCTTTAATAAGCTTTATTATCTAACCCAAAGGTAAACAACTTTCTTTTTTTCCTACTTGAGTTTTGTGCCCTCATGTGCCAAAAATAAAAATTCCACCTGCATCTATTAAGGGTTCCACTCTCATATGAATGATGAATTATTACAACTACATGACAGCCTGGCTTACAGCTATTGGGTATCGTTCATCATGCTCTGTCTTTTTTACTTGACATTTAAATTATTAGGCATGAGACTAAGATTTCACAACATAAATAAACCCCAAATTTGGAAGGATATTCAGTGATAAATCTTTAATTCAGATTACTTTATTCTCTAATATTCCATTAGGTGCTAATGTGATTACACTTAAGATTAGAAGCCAAATATTTCACACTCATTCCCTACTCTTTGCTGTAAGACTTCCAGAAGCAGCCATCATTGTCTGGGACTCATCACCTTTCCCACCCAGCCATTCCCCTGTAGGTCTACCAAGCAGTTTTAATTGCTTTCCCACAAAATACATATAGATAAATGTTACTTTGAATTTGGCCAAGAAGCATCTGTTTTGTTTCTATGTAGAAAGATACAAGGGCTAAGACGGTGTTGAGAGGACATTCTGGCCTTTTTTGCATATTAAAAGATTATTAACTTATTTGTAAAACACGCTGACTTTCCAGGATTAGAACAGATGGAGGTTTTTAACACTCTCTTTAAAAAACCTATAAATGACCATGTGTTAATAATCACTCCAGACCAAAATGGATAGCATTTTAATTTTTAAGCCTGAACTTTTATAAAATGTCCAAGATATGATAATGAAGTAGAAGAACTTGGTACTCTTTCTGGCTTTTCTATCAACAGGCTGTGTATCATTGATCAAAATACTAAGCTTCTCTGAGATTTTATCAAGTGGGATAATAACTTGTGTCTGTAGAATATATTTATTATGTGGAGAATATAAGCAATTTTATAGTAAGAAGGCTAATCCAAGAAGCCATGGAATAACTTATATAATTAATTTTAAAATGTATTATCTGTCAACACATTGGTTAGAAACTGGAGATTGAGCTGGGAATGTGTTAGATTAAAATTAGGTTCAGGATTAAACTTTTGCTTTCAATAATCAGAAGCTGAGACCATAGCTCTTTCCTTAATGAACTCCACTGGTATACACTCACTGAGTGAGTATACACTGAGATCCAATGCACTTCGCATTAAAACATGCTGTTACAAAACAAAGAGTGAAATAGCCTATTTTAGATCTCAGTCGATTTAACGTAAGGTATTAAAAATGTATCAAAAGGGGCACCTGGGTGGCTCAGTTGGTTAAGCACCTGACTCTTGATTTTGGCGCAGGTTTTGATCTCACAGTTCATGAGTTCAAGCCCTACATCGGGCTCTAAGCTGACATTGTGGAGACTGCTTTATATTTTCTCTCTCCCCCTCCTTCTTTGTCCCTCCTCCTCTCCCTCTCTCTCAAAATAAATACATAAACATTAAAAATGTATCAAAATAAACTATGCTAACAAAAAATCTATTTCCTTTTGTTTCTAAGATACTGCATTACATAAAAAAAATTCTAGACCTATCATGGGAAATGGCTGTATGCTGGGCTCATGACATTGTACACACATACACACAAACAGGTGATAGTGATAGGCCCATATCACATTCCCTAGACACTGCTATTAACACATATTTGCCTTCTTCAACACCAGAAATGTGGTACATGTTGCTTATTCTAACTTACTACGATGCTAAATCACTCGGACTACAGTGAAATAAAACATGTATGTCTGAATTTTTGCATAATAACAAGAACCCAGTCTCTGTGCTTCTAACCAAAAAAAAAAAAAAAGTACACAAAAGGGAAAGGACTATATTTTAAGAGTTTCTGTTAAAAGAAACTCATGTAAAACAAAAGTTCACAAAACATTAATTATTAGCCAAATTTGTAAATGTGTCATATATTTTGAGCAGCCAGATAAAGTAGTTCACTTCTTGGTGAAATTCTGTACGATGCAATTACTCCTACTGAACGCAATATTTTTTTTTTTAATTTTTTTTTTTAATTTTTTTTTCAACGTTTATTTATTTTTGGGACAGAGAGAGACAGAGCATGAACGGGGGAGGGGCAGAGAGAGAGGGAGACACAGAATCGGAAGCAGGCTCCAGGCTCTGAGCCATCAGCCCAGAGCCCGACGCGGGACTCGAACTCATGGACCGTGAGATCGTGACCTGGCTGAAGGCGGACGCTTAACCGACTGCGCCACCCAGGCGCCCCAAGAACGCAATATTTTAAGCCATGGAACACTGTTAGTACCTGCTTTACTCCAGTCTGTATTTTAAGCTGGGCTCTCCCCAATGGGATAGGACTAGAGCAGCCTCAGGACTGCTTTTGGTGGCCCCTTCCCTCCACCAGCCCTGAACTCCAGTCACTGTGGTTTCCTGCCTTAATCCCTCCCTCTCACATGACCTGCTACACTGGGGGTGGAAGCCCCCAAAAGTAGAAAACCTCATGGTGTTTATTATCAAGAGGCTTTATTAGTCATCCATTTCTGCACAGCAAATTACACTAAAGCTTAGTCGGGGCTTAAAACGTATTATCGTATTATCAACAAACATATTATCTGTGCCTCAGAAATTCAGGTACAGTTTTAGCTGGGTACCTTTGCCTCAAGATTTCTCCTAAGACTTCAGTCATGGTGTTGGCTGGGGCTGAGATCTTCTATGAAGACTCTGTAGGGGGATCCATTCCCAAGATCATGTGGTCGTTTGCAGGAGTCAGTTCCTCAGACTGAGGGCTTCAGCTCCTCACTGGTTATTGGCTGAAACTGTGGCTGTGGGCCTCAGTTTCTGGCCAGATGTCTCTCTCTATAGGTAAACTCGCAATAAGACAACAGGGTGAAGGAAGTTCACTTCCTTCAGAGTGATCTAGAGGGGGCGCGCAAGATAAGGCCACCTTCTCTTTGCAACCCAATCTTAGAAGTAACATCCTGCCATCTCCGTTACATTCCATTCATTATGAGTCTCTAGGTCCAGCCCCCACACAAGGGATGGAGATTATACAAGTGCATGAATACCAGGAGATGGAGGTCTTTGGAGGCCATCTGATAGGCTGCCCACCATAGCAGGTTGGTAACTCCAGTTCTTTTTCCCTTGGATTTCAGATGTCAGCTTACGGTTCTCTATTATTCTCTACCATGTATTAATTATATCGGTGTTTTTGTTTTTCTATTAGGCTTTCTGAGAACACACAGGACATGCGGAGCCATCATGATTCACCAGAAAAAAGAAATGCACTAGAAGAAAGCTGACTTCTCATACAGGCATAATCTATCAAATCAGCTAAGCCTCCTAGTCTCATTGATAATAAGTTTATATGAGGCATGATATACAGACATACAGAAACATGAGATAATGTTGACAGGCATTTCCCTGTACCATAGATGATCACGCCTAATTTATTGTGAACTTCACAAAATATAGAAGAACCTAGTACATACGAGGCTTGGGAAAAAATCTTCTTTGAATGTCAAAAGGTTGAAATAGGTTGAGGTTAGTAATTCCTGAAACTTAACTGTACCTTTAACTTGACCGGACAAACTGAATATTCCTTGAGCTCACCCTGATTGCCCTTTTGTAAACAAATAACTTCACTCTAGATGACTTCATACTGCAAAAAGATAAAATAATATGGGATGTCATATCATTATTTGACAAGTGTCAGTGGAAGGCAGTGGAATACACCACTTATTACTATCTGTGTAACATAGGGTATCTCAATTTGCTTCGAATTGGCAAAATAGACCTAATGAAAGCACCCACCCTATAGGATTCTTGCAGGAGATTATTCAAATAAATCACTCAGAGGCAGTGACATGCCTGTAGCAAACACTCAGAAAATGTTGGTTGTGTTTATTGTTATTATGGACCCTCTAACGTTCCTACAAGAAAACTATTTTACTAACATCTCTCCAAATCAGTATTTTGATTGAGAGATTTTAGAGAAAGTAGGTTGAAAATATTCTCAGCAAAAGGAAAAAAATCATAGTTCCACTTGTACAGATAGTAATACGGGAGACTAAACACGTCTCACCCACAGGGAAACCATCAACACTGATTTTGGTTAAGGTATATGGGAAGGGAGCAGAGTCAGCAGAAAGCTTAAACACACAATAAGTGCAAATCAGCCTGTATTTACAGTTCATGCCCTCTTCTCACTGACATAGTAAGAAAGAGTATAAGGGCTTAGAGAAACCATCTTTTTACCCCATTTGGAATTGAGAAGCCACAGGAAAAGCTAAGATGAAGTTAGCCTTGCAAATTGCTGAGAAGCAAAGCAAAGACCTCTGTTCAAGTAGAAACTCATCTTAAATAAGAGATCAGAAGCATCTCTCATTTAAAATGGTTCCAAGCTGTCATCATGTCCTAGCCACTGGGGAGCAAAATTTTCTGAGATCTCTTTAAGGAATTGCAAGTAACTAGTCATTACACTTTAATATCAGGAAAAAGGACACATGTGAAGATAATTTCTACCTCTCTGTACATTTCAGTGAAATAAAAAATTTCACCTTTGGGGGGAAGTAGAGACCAAACAGGGGAGGGAAACACACACACACACACACACACACACACACACACACACACACAGAAGACTCCTCCATATCTTCCTAAGGTATTCCAATACCCACTGTCCTCACATTCTTCTCTACCCTAGCTTCTTAATCCCACCCCCTCAAGCTTTTGCTCTGATTATTGAGTCGTCAGCAATTTCAATCCTGTGAAATCCAAATGCACATTCCTCAATCTCAGCAGCATTTGACACAGTGAATAATTCCTTTCTCCAGATACACATGCCTAATCTGGCTTCCAGAATGCCGCTCTCTTCTTCCTCCTGCTCATAGTGCTCCCCACTCTTCATTCTCCTTAGCTGGCTCCTTCTCTCTCCAACCTTTTATTATTGAAGGATCCTAGGGCTTGACCCTTTTACCTCTTCCTAACCATCTACCTTCCTATTCTTGGTGATCTTTTATAGTCTCACGGTGGATTTGAAACATTTTCCTCTCTAGCCTCAAACCTCCTTCTTGAACCTTCCCCTTATAGAAACAACAGTCTACTCAGCATGCTCACCTGGAACTCTAAAGGTAGACCTACTGTGCCCACACTCTCCCCTCTCTCAAATGATGGAGACCCATCTGCTGGTTGGGCTATCCTTAACTCCTTTTGCTCACATTCCACACCCAGTACATCATAAATCCTCATGGTTCTACATTCCAAATGCATGCAGATATGATTTCATTTCATCATTGTCATTGCTACCACCCTGTTCCCAGACACTCCCAACTACTGCCTGGATTACTGCCACACCCTCCAAACTGGAAACATAAAGTGGTTCTCCAAACATAAAAACATGGTAACATCATAGAAACATTCAATAGAAGGTATGGGAAATAAATGAGAGAGTATTTCCCAAAAGTATATCAAAAAGAGGAGAAAACATTAAGAACATTAGACCAATTCAGGATGGCCAGCATCCCAATAATAGGAGTTTTAGAGAAAATAATCAGTTTTGACCAGCTCCCAAGACTAGACCCCACATACTCCCTTCTGACCATATTCTGCCAAATATACAGCACCTGGCTCATATGCTAACACAGCCAGAAGTCCTGCCCTGGGTGATCCCTGTGTTCACAAAATGCATTCATGAGATCGCCTGCTCCACCAAAAGCATTTTTAACTTCAGGGACTCTGAAACTAGAAGACATACCATAACTTGGAAACTTTTTCAGCTTATTTTCTCTTTTAAGTCTTTACCTAATAATAGAAACATTTCCCTTTTCTTACCTAACTAAATTTAAGGTCTTCAGGTAACTATTTTGAGGAATACTTCTATAGGGGGGTGAAGAAGTACAAGAGTGATTAACACAAACTGAGTACAGTTGGTAAAGGGAAAGATATTTTTAAAAAGAGTATCTGAATCCTGGTAGAATTAAGCAGGAATAATAGCTGAATTCCAAACCCTTTGCTGTCTTAGGAATGAAAATGAAAGACACGGGGCCTAAATGAGGAAAAAACGTCATTCATCATGTTGGTTTATAACTTAGTCCTCCTCGCCCCCTGCTTCAAAGTTTGGCTCATTTTATACTATTCTAGGCAGTAATGTCAGCCATTTAGTTAGAGTATAACAAAGACGTCTGAAATATGAATATATTCTTGACAATCCGCCATTTGATAATATGGCAAAAGTGCTAAATACATTTGCACTCATTAAAAACTTTTCAACCGTAAAAAGAATATCTGAGTAAATAATGACTTAAACAAAGTTGAGATAGGTTGGCATTGACTCAGAAAGTTTTTAAAAAGCTTACAGACAAGAAAAAGTTTTTTATGGTCTTTAAATACCTATTCCTTATGTGGAAAAACAGCTGCCATAACTCCATCTATCACTTTCACATTCCAGGCAAAATGGGGGAAAAAGGTAAGCAGCAAGAAAGCATGTGCGATGCCTATTAAGTGTGAATCCTTAGCAAATTTCTACTTCTGTCTCACTGGCCAGAATTGTTTCCAATGGTTACCTAGAACAGAGGGGAAGTTGAAAAGTGTGGACAGTGTGGATAAACCACTATCTCTAACAAAATAGCAATTTCAAGCTGCAGCCTAAGTAATCTCTGAAACACTCCCTAAGTACCATGGCTCATAACGACATCTCTGACCTCTTGATTGAGCCCTTTAACATAAATACAAATCACCTGATATATTTCAGATACTCCTTTTGTACAGAATTATGTGCTCTGTCCCTCCAAGGAGATTTTAAATAGCCTGATAGGATCTTGCCTTAAATACATCATACACTCATGCCAGAGTGTTCCACAAACAGTAGAAAACTAAAAAAGCATATAACGTGAAAAACAAAATCATTACGGAACCTTCAGAAAGAAGCCATACTAGCTGACCTTAAGAAAGAGACACTATCAACCACATATCTGTGTTATTGGTCCCATCAATCCATGAAGGCAGCAACACCTGAGAAAGCAAAAGCCAAATACTGGCAGAGGCAGTGGGATCTGTTGCAAACAATCTAAGCAAATCCATCTGCATGACAATGAAGGAAGAAACTGAGACATAAAAAGGAAAAGAAAGATATTTGAAGAGGAAGCAGCTTCCTCTCCCTCCTTCGTATCTACAGTCTGTGGTAGATGCAAATGGTCAGTTTTTACTCATTCAGTAATTTCTAATACTGCTCTATTTGTCCTGCCAGGAAGATATAAAAAGGAAAACAAAAGGGAAAAAAAAAAACAGTTTGGCAGCAATGCCTAGAATTATTAACCTCACATTTTTATTTGAAATTCAGTAAAGCATAGAAACCTTTGGTAAATTATCACTGTGCAATCTGACGACAATGGAGCAAGAATCCTTTATAAGGAAATACTGATGCGGTAACTCCCAACTAAAAATCCTCACATCTGGGGAGTTACTTAAAACACTGTTAAAATGTATTACTTAGCAAAAAATTCCTAATGATGCAGTGAAGCAATTTTAAAGATTTTTTTTTTTTTGGTTTTGCTTGGCTTAGTTAAAATCAAACATAACCAAATTTTTTTTAAAAAACTAACATTTTTTCATAGAGTAAGATATTTGGCACCATATTCACCTAAACTTCACACTTGATAAGAATATGAAATGATAATGTAACATTTCCATTGTTCACACATCCAACCATCATACATGTTTGAGCACGTGGGCTTGTCCCACACATACATTCCCACACTGTGGGGAACTTGTCAGAAGACATGTTGCCACAAATTTTTAACATACACATGAAACACACAAATTCTTTTTTTTTTTTTAATTTTTTTTTTAATTTTTTTTTAACGTTTATTTATTTTTGGGACAGAGAGAGACAGCATGAACGGGGGAGGGGCAGAGAGACAGGGAGACACAGAATCAGAAGCAGGCTCCAGGCTCTGAGCCATCAGCCCAGAGCCCGACGCAGGGCTCGAACTCACGGACCGCGAGATCGTGACCTGAGCCGAAGTCGGACGCTCAACCGACTGAGCCACCCAGGCGCCCCGAAACACACAAATTCTTGAATAATATTTCAAGGAATTCTGGATTATCTAAGGACCATAATAAATTTAACAACAAATACATCAATAGCATTCTTTTAAAGATTCCAAATTAAAACAGTGACACTCCATTCCTTTTCCATTTGTAAGACTTCTAAATTTTGCTATGGCCCCTTCCATTCAAATCCCTGGTTAATATATTAACATATTTATTGAGAAGTTCTAATTTACCCAAATAATTACTCGTGATTTTTTCTAAAATTTCTTGAAACCTTAAACCTCAGTGCTTTGGATTCACACAAACCTGGATTAAAAACATGGATATGTGGGGGCGCCTGGGTGGCTCAGTTGGTTAAGTGTCTGACTCTCACAGTTCATGAGTTCGAGCCCCGTGTCAGCCTCTGTGCTGACCGCTCAAAGCCTGGAGCCTGCTTCGGATTTTGTGTCTCCCTGTCTCTCTGCCCCTCTCCCACGTGCACTTTGTCTCTCTCTCTCTCTCTCTCTCTCTCTCTCGAAAATAAACATAAGGGGCGCCTGGGTGGCGCAGTCAGTTAAGCGTCCGACTTCGGCTCAGGTCACGATCTCGCGGTCCGGGAGTTCGAGCCCCGCGTCGGGCTCTGGGCTGATGGCTCAGAGCCTGGAGCCTGTTTCCGATTCTGTGTCTCCCTCTCTCTCTGCCCCTCCCCCGTTCATGCTCTGTCTCTCTCTGTCCCAAAAATAAATAAACGTTGAAAAAAAAAATTAAAAAAAAAAAAAGAAAATAAACATAAAAAAAATTAAAAAAAAAAAAAAAACATGGATCTGTGACTAGGTAGTGTGTGTCCCTTGGGAGATCCTTGATAAGTTGAGTCTCAGTTTATTCACATGTGAAATGGGTATATAATGATGTTAACACCTCCCTCAAATGGTTATTGTCAAGATAAGAGGTAGAACACAGTCCTTGCCATAGTGGGCACCCAAAAATGGAAGACTCTTAGCTCTCTCTAAATGTCTGAATATCATATATACCTTTATACATACAATTGCTCTTATACAACAATATAAATTAGAAAATGAAGATATGTATTTTATATTATTGTTTGGACCTTAAAAATAAAAGAAAGGCATCACATCAGAACCTCAATTGTACATCCAGTTGGGCTAACTCTCAGATGTGCGAGAGGCTGAGTGCAAGTATGTGAAGATGTACTTAAAGACCAGTGGGGACAGGGGTTATTTCCAAACCAGCAGGCAGTGTATAAAATACTCTATGGTCAAGAAATGCACAGAAGTTAATACTATCTGTGAGGTAGTTTTAAAAATGACATTGAGTGACATCATGACATGTTTACTGCTTGTCACTTATAAACAAATTGCCAATTAAACAGTGTGACATTGAAAGGGAACCATTTAACTATAAATAAAAATATATTCACTTCACAAACATACTTTCAGATATCAGCAACTGATTAAATAATTATAAAATATTTGTATTTATCTGCAAAGTAAATAGCATCTTCCTGAAAACATCATTTATTCATTTATGGAATAAATATCCATAGTGTTCTAACTCCAGGACAGGTAGCCTTCTCAGCCCTGGGGACCTGGTGGTGGTAAACCTCAGACACACTTCCTGCCCTTGTAGGGTGTGCATTAGCAATTAAATTGATATGTACCTTAGAAGGGAAGAAAATTGCATTTTTATAATATCCTATTAATTTAGAATACATAGCCATTTATACTACCTTCTCTTTTCAGGCAGTTTAACCTGGTAGGGATTTGTTGTAAGGTACAGACAATAAAATGCCAGAATTCTACAGATTTTTGTACTTAGGCTACATAAAGAAAGGCTTTCCTGCTGGAAAAAAAAAAAAAAAAAAACAAAAAACAAATCTGATACCCAATCCACCACTGGTACCTCTCAAGCATACTTGCTTATACAAAGTTAATGACATGAGTTACTGATTAAGTCAGTAGGCTTCATACACCTATGGGCCTTGTTTATAAGAGCCACACAAGTTAAATTGTTAGAGAGCAAATGCATTTTGTTTGACTCAGTATGTCGCCTTCTTGTCTAGGCAGGGGGAAAAACGGATACCAACACTGTAATCCTTTTGGAATAAAATCTTTAAATGCAAACATGATTGCCATTGTAGACTGTTTAATCTAGTGATATTGTATTTCATTTCTGTTTTTGAAGAGGTTTGTTGATTTGACCATACTGGGTACAACTCAAGGCGTATCTCAACTGTTTAGATAAGATTTATTTGACTTTGGCAGGTGACAAAATCTAGGGTGTGGAATAAAAAAGAAAGAAAGAAAGAAAGACTAGCATATTCCCAGATAGTGTTTATTTTAAGCACAGTGTATAGATGAGCATACATAGTTTCAAACAACGCACTGTACTTTGTGTAAAAGATCCACTGTCTGTTGAATGTTTTCCGTAAACCAGCACTGCAAAATGTCCTTTATTGGGCATAACGGACTTCACCTTCTTGCTTAGGTAAACATTTATGCTCTTGTAAAATAGAGCTTAGTGAGTCTCCCTGGAAATAGGACCCTAACTCTGTCCACATTTTGCCACTGTTTCCTAACACATACTGTAAAGGGGGAGCACTGTTAAGTTTTATTTTGAATGCATGCATATACATTGCTCCAAAAGTACACAATCTATCAGAAACTTAAAATGCCTTGCGCCAAAATAACTTTCACACAGATAACAGTCATACTTTTTTCAGGGTAATTCTTCACAAACATGTCTGATTTCAAAAGGAACCCCGAAGAGAAAGCCTGAACTTACAAACATAAAGATTATAATTGTGGTTTAAAAATCATTTTTAAAGAAATTTACTTAAACATGCACTTACATAGCTTCCTCAGTAAATATTAACATTTATATATTGGCAGGCATGTTGAGGAAGGAAAAGAAACCAAGAAGTTTAGCCACTGAAAATTAAAGATCTATCAAAAAATAAAGAAAACTTAGTTGTGAACATATACGACTGAGAATATGAGAGCTTGCATACCAAGACATGACATGTTACGGTAATTCCTTTCATTGTACCACAGAGATGACTTTGACTAACAACTTGTCTCATGACTATTTTGCCAAAAAACTTGAGAAAAAAACATCTAAAGAATACACATGATACTTAAGTTCCCTTAAGAATCATTTTGTGGTTTACTTAGTTCAACACGCAGTTAATACGTGCAAAAATGTAATGTACTAGTTTATGTGTGTGTTCAGTCATTTCTGCCATTTGTTCAGTTAATGAAAGTTTTTCTTTCTTCTCTCTTGATGTGTGTGTGTGTGTGTGTGTGTGTGTGTGTGTGTGTGTGTGTGTATTAGTGTAATCTTTCATTGCTGGGAATGAGAGATCAGTTAAATATGGGGAGGAGTTCCAAATATTCTGATTACTCTGATGTGCTTTTAATGAATAAAAGTTGCTTCTCAGTAAAACAGAAACTTTTCAAATGGAACTACCTCCGTTCTAATTCATCCCCTTAGACTTTTGAGCCTTAATTAAACTTTAGTAGTTGTCTGGTGAATGGAAAGGCCACTGTTGGAGGAATTTTCCTCCTTCTATCTGCTATTCTGTCATCATACTGCCCACTCCCTAGGGTTCAGAAATGACCACCAGATGCTCAGCATCCTGCCTTGACAAAGGGGACTATTTGTCCCCCCTTCTTCTTCATTATTTTATTTTTTCAGTTTTCATGTTTTCTTTTTTTTTAATATAATTTACTGTCAAATTGGCTTACATACAACACCCAGTGCTCATCCCAACAAGTGCCCTCCTCAATGCCCATCACCCATTTTTCCCCTCTCCCCCATCCCCCATTCCCCATCAACCGCCTTCATTATTTTTTTAATTTGTTTTTAATGTGTATTCACCTTTGAGACAGAGAGACACAGAGGGTGAGCAGGGGGAGGGGCAGAGAGAGAGGGAGACAGAATCCAAAGCAGGCTCCAGGCTCTGAGCTGTCAGCGCAGCGCCCGATGCGGGGCTCGAACTCACAAACCGCGAGATCGTGACCTGAACCGAAGTTGGAGCCACCCAGACGCCCATCCTTCATTATTTTATTTATTTTTTAATATAATTTATGCTTCATTATTTTAGAATGTAATTTTTTTTAACGTTTATTTATTTTTGAGACAGAGACAGAGCATGAACGGGGAAGAGGCAGAGAGACAGGGAGACACAGAATCGGAAACAGGCTCCAGGCTCTGAGCCATCAGCCCAGAGCCTGACGCGGGGCTCGAACTCACGGACCGCGAGATCGTGACCTGAGCTGAAGTCGGACGCGCAACCGACTGAGCCACCCAGGCGCCCCTATGCTTCATTATTTTAAATATCCAGTGACTTCTAGCACTTCTGCAACTACGATGTCTCCCAAATTTAGGTTTGAGTAAGATGCATGTATCCTTTTCTTCTCATGGTTTATTAAGAAATTATTTAATTAAAGAAGGCTATTTTTATGACCAGAGCTTCCTGACATCCCTTGATGACTGGCAATATGCACAAATAGTAAAACAGAGGGTGAGCGTTACTATTTAGAAAAGCTTTCAATGGAGTCCACTGGCTTTGACTGACCAAGAGAACATTTTTCCACCATCACAAAAATCTGCTAATATATTTTCCTTAAGTATTCCTATACATAAATAATCCCATGAAACCTTCAACCATTAAAACAATGCAGACTTCAAATTTCACAATTCCCACACACAAAGCTTCTTTTGTATTTTTGTCTCTTCCTTGCTTTCAAGGTGTATAGAGCCCATCTGAACGTATCTGCGTAGGGGAAATGGTTGCTGGTGGCTAAAACACTTTGCCAAAATACTTGAAAATACTCTCAGCTGAAATCATGAACCTTCTTGTTCAAGAAAAACAATTTCCTATTCCTCGAATTCCCGGAGAATATCACACCTCCTCCTCTCTTCTAAGTGAGGAAATTGGAGAGTAGGTGTATTCATCCTCACTGGCCAGGCTGCCACAAAGGAAAACTCATCCTGTCTTGCAGGATTCCTTTCTGGCACAGAACGAAAGAGTTAGAGATTGAGACTGAAAGTTAACTCCCCAGACTACATCATATTTCAACAATTTAAGCCTTTTACTAAGTATTCTGAAATTACTACTCGAGGGCATATCGCAGATGCTAGAAAACTGATGTCATTTCCTTGTGACACCCAGACCTTTTGCTACGTGCAGCTGATGACGGGAAGATTTCATTCCAGAGATGATGGCTGAGATAAGGTCGACTGACCCTCTGATGCTAGTTTCCACTCTTCCGCTGCACTGACTCCAGGACCCCCAAATGTCTCTCTGCATAGTTGCAAGTTACGCTTAAAACAGGGCACTGAACAACCAACATGAGCACACACATATTGTAACTGGAATTCACTTCAAAACATAGCAGAGCCTGTTAGAATTTAAATGAATATTTGGGTTTCATTTAAGTGAACCCATACTCCTAAATTTGTGTTTTCTGCCAAACATCTAAGTCATCCAAATGCCTTAACTCGGTTAAATAAGGTAATGTTAGCAGATCCATGTATTTAATGTTGAGTGAAATGTAACCTTTTTTTTTAATGTGTGAAAAGTTTATTGATACGGCTTTGAAATTCCAAACTGCAAATAACTATAAGGAAACTACTATTTGTTGAATATTTTTTATTATTTAAAATTTACATCCAAATTAGCATACAGTGAAGCAATGATTTCAGGAGTAGATTCCTTAATGCCCCTGACCCATTTAGCCCATCCCCCCCTCCCTCAACCCCTCCAGTAACCCTCAGTTTGTTCTCCATATTTATGAGTCTCTTCTGTTTTGTCCGCCTCCCTGTTTTTACATTATTTTTGTTTCCCTTCCCTTATGTTCATCTGTTTTGTCTCTTAAAGTCCTCATATGAGTGAAGTCATATTTTTTTAATGTTTATTTATGTTTGAGAGACAGAGACACAGAGTGTGATCAGGGGAGGGGCAGAGAGAGAGGGAGACACAGGATCTGAAGCAGGCTCCAGGCTCTGAGCTGTCAGCACAGAGCCCGATGCGGGGCTCGAACCCACGAACTGTGAGATCATGGCCTGAGCCGAAGTTGGACGCTTAATCGACTGAGCCACCCAGGTGCCCCTAGTTTTGGTGTAGTATTAAGAATAATGTCCACCAGGGGCACCTGGGTGGCTCAGCCCATTAAGCATTGGACTCTTGATTTTGGCTCGGGTCATAATCTCACAGTTCCTGAGTTTGAGCCTTGCATTGGGCTCTGTGCAGTTAGCACGAAGGCTGCTTGGGATTCTCTCTCTCTTCCTCAAGCTCTCTGACCCTCCCCCACTCACATCATTCATTCATTCATTCATTCATTCTCTCTCTCAATAATAAGTAAACTTTAAAACAAAAGAATAATAGCCACCATAATCTGAAAGACTAATACCTCTTTCCAGCTGCACTATCTGTGTGAAGACAGATTTTCTTCATACATTTCAACCAAAACAACATATAGCAACTGAATAAATGCAAAAGCAGATAGGAGAATCTGGCTGTCTATCAAACTGGACCACGAAGCGATTTTCAAAAGTGTAAAACAATTTTTATTGAGGCATAATATTTATGAAACACATTTCCATTCTCCATTAATTAAAACTTTTTAAAGGAAGAAATACATGACATAAATGCATCAAAATATAGCAGTCTAAAAGCATGGAAGCTATCAGGTCTAAAACAGATTGATTGTAAAATTTTGAATTTTCAAATGAAAAATGCTAAGAATGAAATTTCTTTCCAAAGGAAATAATTACTATCAACATGGAGATCATAAATTACTCAATTCGTATTCCCTTAAATGGCTGTTATCACAAATTTTCAACGTTATCCAATAGTCCACTAAAGAGTAATCAAATTTGTTTGTATTTAATGACTAATATTTTGTCTAGGGACAAATATTTCAAATGTATCTTCACAGGAGTGTTAGCAAATCAAGAAAGCTGTTCCTGTTTATGTTCCTCTTTATGGAAGAATAATTACTAGAGCCAACTGCTCAGTAGAAATAATGTAAAAACACAATCTGATTGCAAAACAACTTCCAATTATCTACTGCATAAGTCCATTTTCTTGGTGAACAAAATTTGATGCACAAATGAGGGAAAACAAAGAGAGCTTGGGCATTCTGCCCCATTTCCAGACAGAACCAATAAAAATATATAATATGCTCAACATAAATATATTTCTCTTTGCTCTTCATTCTCCACTCGATCTGATTCCTAGCCCATCTAGAATACTCTAAGCAATGTCACATTAGATTCAAGTAGGATATAATCCTGAAGGTTTGTGAAAACTCACTTATTTTCAGTAAACTGAGTAGCTCAGTATAGCCAATGCCTTGAGGACCATGATGGCAAATGATGTCTAGTTTGGAGAAGCAACATAAACACTGATGCCTGCCTCAGAAAATTCTTGCATCTTCCATCAACAATGCTAATTGCTCATTTTCCTTTTGCTGAGGTGAAACTAGGTGTTAATGATTTCAGTTAAGTCACCTGAAGTACAAGTTTATATAACCCCCAAGGTGAGTTCAAAGTTTTCTCTTATCAGTCTCACCAAGACCCATGATCCATTGAGTCCCCTCCCATTATTTTGTCCCTTACATGCCTCCTTTATGTCCTAACACACACTTTAAACCATAGACCATTATTTATACCCACCCTATATGCATATGCCCTTTAACTCCTGCCTCCCCCGAGGTGTCTCAGTAAAATGACAAAACCTCAACATTTGTTAAAACCACTCTTAACACACTGTACATGAGCATGCCTCACAGAAGAATATGACTGCCAGAAACATGAACCATCCTTAAATTTATGGCCACTAACCTCAAATGGGTCCTTTACTCTTATCTTGTGGTCATACTATAATTTCCTACTCTGCCACTCTGGTAAAGAACCCTCTCCATTCTCCTCAAACCTCCAACACCACCTTCAACCTTCTGGTTCTCAGTTGATGACCTTGCTCTTCTCTGAACAAATAAAAACAGTTAAGAAAGAACTCCCAGAAGCCCTAAAACTATGAGCCTCAATGAATCTGTGCTGGGTACTCTTCCCCTTCTAGTCTTCCTATGGATGATCTGTCAGTGTCCAACTAAAGCCAACCCTTGTACTTGGCACTGGTTGCCTTCCTCCCCCTCCTCAGGGGCATCAGTCTAGCAGTGACCACTGTCTCCTATACATTCATTTCTTCCATTCCCAAAGGACCATTCACATGACTAACAAACATGTTATACTTTCTCTCAAGTCATCAAAGACTCTAATACAAGCCTTCTCCAAATCGCTCTCTTTCCATCCTCACATAAAAGGAAGGCTCTGGCCTCCACCACTTTGCCCACCTGTTGTCGAGATCCCCAACAACCACTACTCAATTTGGTCTATCAGCAACATCTGACAGAGTTCTCTTTTCCTTTGCTTGGTTTCAAGACAAAACACTCTCTTGGTCTTCCGTCTACCTCAACTGGCAATTTCTTCTCGGTATTTGTTGGTTCCTCCTCCTCTCTCTGCATCCTCTTACTGCTGAACTCCAAGGCTCATACTTGGATTTCCATTCTACTCCACCTACACTTACATCCATCATTAAGATGCTAATGAATCGTATGCTGTGTCGCCAGTCCAAAATTCTCTAAATCTGAACTTATGATGCTAAATGTACAACATCTTAAACATGGCATGTCTCAAGCGGAACTCCTGATCTTCCCTTCTCAAACTACCCTTTCTGCAATTTTCCTCATCTCAGTAAACAGCAAATAAATCCTTGTATTAACTAAGGCCAAAAATCCTAGAGTCCTCACTCTTTCTCAGAGTCTACATCTAATCCATAAGCAAATCCTGTTACCTCTACCTTCAAAAAATATTCTGAATCTGACTACATCTCACACCTCTACTGTCATTACTCGGGAACGAGTCACCATTGTCTTGCATCTGAATTACTATTATAGCTTTCTTCTGGTCCTCCTGCCAAACCCCCTTGACTTCTCCCTGCCTCGTGCCCCCCATTTTTACCAAGGACATCTCAAACTTCTCTCCCCCTTGATCACTCTCTCTAGGATCACCCAGCAACTTGCTGATCCTTTAGTGTTCCAGGTTATTAGCACCACAAGATTGTCACACTTGACTGCTTCTTCTTGCAACAAGCTCTTCCCTATGATTTGTATGGGGTTCTTTTTCTTGCACCCTTCAGATTTCAAGTCCTCACTGAGGCTCTCCCTGACTTCTCCCTTGCCTTCCACTCTGTGCTCTTTCCATTCCCTGCTTTTGTTTATTTCCTCAATGGCACGTATCACCATTTGACATACCATACATTTTGCTTTATATATTTATAAATTGTTTTCTTCCCTAATGGAATTCAAGTTCCACACAGCCATTTGTTGTTTTGGCTTTTTTGGTCTCATTTTTGTATCCCAGTGCCAGGAATGGAGCTTGGCACAAACTACTCAATAAATATCTGAGTAAGTGAATGATTAAATATGGGAAGAAATAAGGAAAGGAAGGCAAACAGAAATAGTAGGAATGAATGAATCAAGATCCCCCTGATATAACTGTCAATGCTGAGATCTTTATGGTAAGAACCAATGGTTATAACAGCATAATTGGCCACTCTAATACACTTAGCACTTATGTGAAAATATGTTGCTAAGGTGATTATAGTCTCCGAATGCATTCTTCTCTTTATCCCTTTAATTGGTACAGAAGTTGGGCATATAGACACACGCTCCACTCGGCAGCTTTCTCTAGCAAAGCACATCTGAGTATCACCTAAAGCACAGAACAGAAGACCGGACAGGAAGTGATAACAGAAGGAATTTTAAAGCAAATCCTACAGGATCCATTAAGTAACTTCTTTGCATCCTTCATGACAGTCTTTTTCTGTGTTCCTTGATTCTACCTTCCCTCCCTCCACTCCCCCTACAAACACACACAATAAGAATGTGTGCTCTAGCTGTATGACACTACATTAGAGTGCTGTAAATAGCAATGATAGTTGCTAGCCAGTAGACTGGTTTTGTAGTTATGAACCATGGAGGGAAAAAAAAAAAAATCATGTGCCATTTTCTCCAGCTTAAGTCACCGATACAATTACTAACACTTGAGACTTCTTAGGAAGTACGGCACAGGGCTTCAGAGCACAGACTTTGCAACCAGACCACCTATGATTAAACCACAGCTCCACCCACCCCCCCCACACACACCTGCTGCTTAACTTTCTTTTGCCTCTCTGCCTCAGTTTTTTGGCCCTGAGATGGGGATAGTAACACCACCTACCTCATAGAGTCATTGCAAACCCTACAGCAATGACTTTGCATGCTAGCTATTATTATCAGCAATTGTACATCCCAAAACTTAGAATCGTAAATTTTAGAATTAAAAGAAAATTGGCAGATAATCTATTTAAACATCATGTTCAATTTAGAATTCTCTTCACAACAATTTAATTCATAAGGACTTCATACTGTTCAGTAACAACAACAGACAAGCATCCTCCTAAATTCCACCATTTACTTGAAGGAGGCTGGGATTATTCCACAGTGGCTCAAGCAAGGAGAAATCATGGCTTTACAATCTATCATGGAAGTGACAAAGTCCATATGGGGAATTCCGAGTTGTTTTCCATTGCAAGCCCTCCTGTACTATTTGATTTCTTGATCACATGTAAATAATAATTGTTTGCAACTGTTTAATAAATTTTATAGCATATTCAGAAGTATTTGGATGAAAACTGCTTCTAGGGAACTAGTATTCTTGTATTCATGTTTGATTGTGAGGAGGGAGGTAAGATAGTCATCAGCATGAAATATCATTACTGTAGTCATGCTCAAAGACAACAGCACATTACATAACTATTTAAACCATTTTACCCAATGTCTCAGCACACAGCGCTTACAGGGAATAACCATGAGTTTATTGCTAGAATGTACCCAGTAGGAATAGGACACAGGTAGCTCCTAAGGGAAATATGGAAAGTGCCAATCACTCTTTACTTTCCTCATCTCTAGTACTCTCAGATGCTCAGTTCATCTGAGAGGATAAAGACCAGAAAGCATCTTAAGGATGGCCGCTTTGGGGTGCTGAAAAAGCACGTGTCAAAACACATAGAATTTTAAATAAGTCAATTTTAAAGTACACACGGGATTCCAGTTATCAAAAGGGGGCTTCCCTTTCCCCAAATAATAGTCCAAATCCCCACCCCTCTCAAGGACCGTGCAAACGGAATATTTTTGCAAAAACTGCACCTTTAACACACAGTGGGCCAAGGGTCAAAGTTGGTGTGATTAATTATGCACTCAGCGTCTGTGCTCAAATTTGGGCTCCACCTCCACGCACCCCCCATGTGGTCCTGGGCAATTCCTTTAACAATCACCCGATGATTGTGAAGAGCAGATGGAGCATTATATGGGCAAACATCCTGAGCTGAGCTGCAGTGGGCTATATCTGCAGGCTTCGTGGAGCTTATGTGGGAGGGAGGGTTGGGAGGTGGTGGAGGGGGGCAGAAAAAACAAACACACAAACACCAATACATAATCAAATACTAAGTGCAATGAAGGAAAAGAACACCCACATCAAAGCTCACAGTTTCAGAACAGCCTCAAGTATTGTGTTTCTCCTTCCCATAAAAGCATAATCAAAAAGCCCAATTGTGGAACAATGTCATAAAAAATATAAGCTAAGTACAACCCAGGTTTTTTCTGAGGCTGTAATAAAAACTTATAATTCATTTTCCCTTGATTTAATAATCTATGTGTGACTTAAAATGATTTAGGAGGTCTTTCTTTTTATAACAAACTCTAGGTAATGAATTTTTAAAACATATTCTTATATTAAATTTCTAAAAGTAGGTTTTAATGAAAGTGGACCTATCTCGCATGTATTTTTCTCTGCAACAAGGCTACAATTGATGAAAAGGTTACACAGCTCACTGGATGGAGCCCACTTTCTTCTCAAATTTCTAATTCTAATTGACTTTACATTTCAATGAAAACCATTCACTAAACTTCCCAGTAGCATTTACTAGATTTTTAATGTCCCAATAAATATAATAAACAGGACTTAAAACTCTATATCCTATGTGAGGAAAACACTTAAAATAAAGGTAAAAAAGGGGGCATGAAGCAATTTCTAAGTGAGCCTTGTAAACTTGAGTTTCACAAAGAAGCCAGACACTGGAAAACCTGCCAGGAGAAAAAAACAACATTGCCCATACTGAACCCAGGTTTTGAGAATATTACAAAAATAAATAAATGATTATGGATGAACTTTCTTCTGGTAATTAATAGACAAGTGAAAAAGCTTGTGTCTCAAAGAATGAAATCAGAAACTCTACTAAACAGACCAGGAGTTTGTAATCTACAACTCATTTGGTAGAAAATTTCATTAAAAAAAACGGTATTCAGTGGCAGCCCGAAAGGGTGAAAAAGCTGCTATGTGTGTAGGCTATCAAAATACACAGGAAGAGTTACCATCAGTTCTCATAGTTAAGAAAGGGTATCTCTAGGTTTTAAAGAAGTGTTTTTATACTTTACATTCATAGCTAGAAACCAGTGTAACCGTCAGTTAAGTAATACGTCAAAGCAAGAAACAGAAGCATCTGTCTGTGTCTCCACTTAAGATTCTACTCCTGCTTCTTACCAAAACTCACTGTAGCAACCAAGTCAAACTGCCTTCCCCTGCTACCCTCACAAGCCACCCACAGCCAACAGTGGTCCATGAGGAATATGGTTGACACGCTGCACAGAGACAATGATTTAGAAATCACACAGCTAGGGGAGACCCCAGCCTTTTAAATTTCCAAAACAAATTGCTCTCCTTGCAGACAAAGTACAGTCCAAGGATGTGTCCATGCTCACCTTCTAGGAGCTGCTAATATAAATAATTCTCATATTTATCTCCATCCAGAAAACAGAAATGGACACAGCTCAGTACTAAAATTCAATATTTTAGTAATACTGATGGAAAACCCAAGCTCCAGAAGAATCAAGTCTGCGTTAGTTATGCACCCCTTGAACTTAGACTCCCACTCCTCCTCTCTCATCTTGCTCTCAAAGGTCATCAGGTGCAGCTTCTGTATTCCACTACCTCTGTTGTCTCATGGTAAAGGCTTGTAGCAGAACATGTTCTCAATAACAGGAGAAGGAATAAAATCTCTAAGTTCTCCCTCCTCACTGGTTGGCCAGATTCTGAGTTCAAACATCTCCAAAGCCTATAAACGAACTCCTTTTCTAAGAAATGCAGAAAGGTGAGGACAGAATATTGACCATTTAATGTGTGTGTGTTTACAGGAAATAATTCATTTAGTCACCCTTTCTAAAATGAGGAGACTGAGGTATAGAGATATGAGGAAAATCACCCTGGTTTACTCAGCTAACCAGTGGCAGCACTGGGATTCAAATCTGTCTTACCCAGAATCTTTACCAAATCTGTCAGGTGGTGCCGCTAACAAATATCACAGATTGAGTGGTTTAAAAAGGAATTAAGTTCTCCCAGTTCTGGAGGCTTGAACTGGTAAGGACCCTCTTCCTAATTTGCAGAGACTATGGCCTCGGTTCTTCTTCTTAAAGGATGTTAATCCCATCATGGGAACCACCCTCATGAGCTCACCTAACCTGATTATCTCCCAAAGGCCCCACTGTCAGTACAATCACACTGGGGATTAGGGCTTTGAAAATATGAATTGGGGGCTGGGGGGAGAAATACATTCTGTCCCAAATAAAATCCATGCAGCTCGGCCCTGGAATCATGCTCTTAATCAATGCTAGTCTACACGTGAAAGTAAAGGGAAAAACGCAGGGAAATACAGACACAAGGAATAAAGAAATATGCTTAGAGTGTGAGTACAAAATGAAAGCAAGGACTGAACTAGGGAGATAGAGCGTATTTCCCTATATACTCTCTGAGCATCAGTAAACTGGAAAGTTCCATGTTCTATGTGTCACAAGCTTTTTACAAGTAATCACAACCTGCTTTCATTCATCAATAAGTTCAGCCCGGGTTGTTTTTCTAGAGCAAATTTGTTTATCTTTGCTTGGTTCAATCATGAACAAGCAACTCCATTAATAATTCCCTCTAAAGTATTTTTCCTCCATTAATTCATAGCTGTGAAAAAAAAAAATCTGCTTCATTCTCTAAGGAAGAGACCCAATAAACAAACTGAGGAATATGTATGAAATGACACTTAAAGGAATAAACAAAATTTGCTAAATATATTTTCTAGAACTTTAGTAACTCAAAAACAACTGAGGGCCCAAAGTGCTTTGGCCAGTTCCCTTTTTGCATATGGTGCATATTCTCATTTTATTAGGTAACACAGGTCCTCGTTCTGAAACAAGCTAATACACTGCAGAGGGCAGTGAAGTAGGAGGCGAAGGAACTGGACACCCATTCGGATCCTATTAAGGTGAAGCCCCAGGCAAGCTTAATCTAGAAGTCTCTATTCCCTCCATTGTATAATGAACAGTTATAACTCCCTTTTCTGGACCACTTTACACGGCTACAGGCTTACCTCATTTTATTGTACTTAGCTTTATTGACTTGGCAGATACTGCGTTTTTTTTAAAAGTTGAAGGTTTGTGGAAATGCTGCTAGGAGCAAGTACATTGGTGCCATTTTTTCAACAGCATTTGCTCGCTTTGTGTCACTGTGTCACATTTTGATAATTCTCACAATATTTCAAATTTTGCATTATTATTATATTTATTATGGTGATCTGTGCTCAGTGATTATAACCCACTGAAAACTCAGATGATGGGTTAGTATTTTTCAGCCATAAAGTATTTTTTAATTAAGATGTATACATGAGTTTTAAAAATAAAATACTACTGTGTACTTACTAGACTACACAATATAGTATAAACATAAATTTTATTTGCACTGGAAACCAAAACATTCATTTGATATAGCTTATTTCGATATTTGCTTGACAACAGTTATCAGGATAAGGCTTCTAACAACTCTGATCTCCTTTGAAGGAGGATAATACAGAAGATCAAAAGAACAGCAACATGAAGCAGGTTCCAATAAGAAATCAGAAATTAACAGATAGACTTCACTGGAATTTAAAGCTAAAAGCATGTTATCGTCCTTGTAAGGTATCCTTAACTGCATTTTTAAAAGTGTTTGAAAAAGCAATCTTTAGGCTTAGAGACCAAAGAATAAAAATAAACATGATTTTATTTGCCAGGTGGTTTGCATAGTTATCTTATTTAATATCAAGACACATGATTTTGATAAACCAGATTTAAAGAGGATAGACATTTCAACAAGGACATAATTTAGTATTTGTTGCCCATGGGCTCATAATACTAGTTGGCTTTAGATAGCACAGATGTTAAAAGGAAGAAAAGAACGAGGGCTATTAATTAATACTTTGGGCTGCCCAATCCTGAAAGATTAGCAAAACTTATTTTCTAGGGGTGGGATGATTAAATACATCTTAGGTATCCCTTGCTACAGTATCTTTAATCTATTTTTTAAATAGGCAGGGTTTTTTAAGGTTTATTTTTGACAAAGAGAGAGGAAGACACAGAATCTGAAGCAGGCTCCAGGTTCCAAGCTGTCAGAACAGAGTCTGAACTGGGGCTCAAACTCACAAACTGCAAGATCATGACCTGAGCTGAAGTCAGAAGCTTAACTGAGTGAGCCACCCAGATGCCCCATCTTTAATCTATTTTAAAACATATATACTAAGGTGATGTAATGGTATATATGAGCCAGTTAAAGCTTCAACTTAAGGAGCAGTCACTTGTCTTTAACACCCATACCTCAGGGATGGTAGACCAGCACTACATAAGAAAGGCCATACTTCAGAGTCAGTTATCACAAGCTCCTCATCTATCCCTATGTAGATCAGTAACTGAGGCTTTGCTAGTTAACATTCTAATATCTGAAATGGGCCTTCACTGGTGAAACTAAAAGAATATAAGACATGCAGGTTAGCTAAAATCTCTTAGACATGCTCTACTCCACCCTGCCCACAGACAGAGCATGAAAACTTAGTGGAGTAAGTCTATAGCCTGGATCTTTAAGGACGCTGCCTGAAGCTTAGTCTCTAAATGGTCTTGGGTCCAGACATTGGCTGAGTTAGATTTCTAGTTGCCAGGTACAGAATATAAGGCTAACAGATTCCTGCCTCTGTGAGGTGTTTGCATCAATCTGGAGCAAACCTTTCAGACAAAGTATTGATGAGAGTACCAAAAGGACAGACAGCTAGACAATCTCAGGTTTACAAAGCAGGCTTTCCACACTGTGAACTGAAGTTCCCTAGCCAATAAATAGTTGTTTTACAAATACATGTATATGAAGGAGAATTAGATCAGAAATTCATTTCCATTTGATCTGATAGTAGAGTTGCCCTACTCCTGATGTTCCTGAAAAATTTCCCATTTGTACCTGGGAGTATTAGTCATAGCACAGGCAGTATTAGTCATAGCACCCCCTTGCACTCTCAAAGGTATCCAGGTTTGGATGGTAAATTATGTGGATATTCTGCCTCATAGTGAGATGGGGTGGGGTAAAACTGAGCCTTATGAAATTTGAAATTGCCCTGCAGCTACTGTTTCCCACTAAAATGGACCCGGAGCTGCGAATACCACACTGACTCCCAAAATATGGATGGAATGCTGTATAGAAACTTCAGTCTCTTTTAACAAAACTCAACTACAGAGCTGGAGGATACTCTCATAATACCAACTTCTGAAAATAATAGGCTAGATGATTTGAATCAATCCTCCCATGAGAACAATTTAAAATGCTGGATAAAATATATTTATAAAATTGTTTAAAAGCATCAAAAATCAGTCAAGATAGGAATTATCAGGCTAAACAAGAGTATATAAGAAAATGAGCCAGTTCATAAAGTGCTTTAGCCCTATCCCAACACATCTGCACTTTCTGTTGACAGCCTAATGGAGCCAAAAGCCAAATATCAAAGCTCAGGGTCCACCCAAAGCACAGATTCTAGACCCATCTGACAATAAACTGGGACTCCAAAGGAAACCAACTATGCAGTGGATAAGCAGTTAGCATTGCCTCAGGGGATCCCTTGAGCTTGATTTAAGGAAATCCTAAACCCATAGTGACCCTAAGGCCCTAGAAAAGAAAGGAAAATCCGTTCTAAAAAGTACATTCATCCTAGACTTTAAATTATTCTAAACCATTGGAGTGTTTGTTTGTTTTTTTTTTTTTTTTCAGAGGTGGCACACCACAGTTTCACCCTTTCCACTGTAAAACTGTTGTAATTTACAGGATAGCTTAGAAGTTACCAGACACATTTACAACTGCATTAGAACAACTCAGGTCTTCACTGCAACATTTGTGTGCACATGTGGATGCGCACACACACACACACACACACACACACACAGTTAATCATTTGGGACTGTCTCACTTGTACTGCCATATTAGTAAACTTAGTCAAGAAACAGATCCCTTCTCTCCTCTCCGCCCTTTGACTCTATTTAACACTGAGGACTCTATATGTGCCATTGTAGGAAAAAACCTACCTTTACCTCCCTTTGAGTCTGAGCAGGATGTGGTGCTTAGTGGATGTAGAGGCAAGACCACGATTAGATTTTTGGCACCCCTAATCTAAACCTTCCACATTAATTACTCTTACACAGCACTTTAAAAATAGAAGCATTACAAAGTAAGCTCAACTCTAACCTTTCCTAGAGTTTTGGTGAGGGAGAAGGGAAAGACAGAAAATAATTCCTGCTGCTTTTTACAATATTACATATACTTTGTTTTCAAGATACCGATGCTGTTTGTAGAAAAAGGACAATCTTGAAGGAGCAGCTCATATGAATGAAAAGACCAGGACCAGCGAGTGAAGAAGGCTGGGTACAAGTTCAGCCTGTTCCATTAACATGCTTTGTGACATTGAAAAAGAAACCTGACCACCAAACGATCTTAGTTTGCTCTTCTATAAGATGACACTGGAGGTCTGGATAAATTCTGTGGCTGCTTCTACAACCGAAATCAATGATGTTTATGCTTCTGTGGATTTCTCAGTGGAGGCATATCCTGATAGAAGTCAAGTTTATTCTAGAGGCCACAAGTGATTCACACATGTAAATCATGGTTCCAGACACCATACTGAGACAGAACAGGACTTTATTCACTGAAAGGCACACCACTTGCTTCTTCAGACTTAAATTCTAAGGCGCCTTTTTTTTTTAGAAAACCATGTGCAGGGTTTCAAAGTGATTCAAGCAATCACTTCACATCCTAATAGGATAAAGTTTATGCATAATTCTGTGTGACCCTTCAACTACTGACGTTCATGCCATGTTATTGTTAGCATTGCATGTTAAGCTAGCAAATTTTCAATGAACTCTCACTGGCGTTACCACAGACGCAGATGTTAGGCGGACTCCTTTGTTCATAAGGTTCTCATTATTAACTCAACCCGGATTGAATATTTGACTGAAGGAAAGGACCATATCATTATTTTCAGATTTCATTCTATGACTTAACTGGGCTACATCTGCCAGCTTGAGAAACGCCAAGTACTTCTTGGCGCCAGCCTTGGTGTCCTGTTCTATGACTACTACCCCCAATGCTTCAGTTTGAGGAAGCCTCCTCACCATCAAAACAGTTTAATAAAAACTTAAATTATGATTAAGAGTTACTCATCAATTGACAGGGCATACCAGGCTTGTGCTATTTATGAATGATTCCACAAAATATTTTAAAGCTAACAAATAGAATCCGCATTCATACAGGGGTAAGCTAGAAAGCCAGTTGAATGTTTCCATGATTTATAGAGTCTGTGTTCTACTTGAAGCCATATTTCTTTACTAGGTAAACTGGCATGCCATTGGATGAGTCAATCTGCTTTAAATCTATTCTAAGGCTCTGGACAGCTTATGGATCGTTCTGAATATAAATTTAATTCCTTTATTCACCTTGGGCAACATCTCTTAGCATAAATGTGATAGGAAGATATGGAATAGGAATGGCTGTTAATTATAGGGTAGGATTCAAATATTTAAAATATTGACACTAAAGCCACTTAGAAAATGTTAAAATCACCCTGACTCCAAACACAGAAAATATTTTATAAGCCTGGGTAAAGATATAAATTAAAACAACATAAAAGACATAACAAAAGGTCATGATATTACTGCTTCCATGTATATGGATCACTAACAATAGTATAAGTGGGCAAGAATCATTTGAAACCATCTTTGATGGTTATTAGAAAAAATAACTATGCATAGAAAAGCCCACGGGTTTACGTACAGTCATCCCAAATAATTGAAAGAAGAGGGACAGCTTTCCACCCTAAAAATTTATAAATAATAAATTTGCTTTAGCAATTCTTTCACCAACTCATCATATCTCAGAGGAAGACTAAGAGAACATGCCCCCTTGTCCTTCCAATGATTTATAGACATCTGTGACAAATGATCATTCAACCTCTTGAACACTTTTCAGTTTTAATTACTATACATGGCAATCCAGTCTACTGTTTGACATCTCTAATCATAAAAACATTCTTAAAACAACAATCAAAACAAGCATCCATGTAACTCCTACACTGGTTGAAGCCAACCTTTTAGAAAATTTATGTTAGCTCATCAAACACTTGAGATTCAAGTCTCAATATATTTCTCTCCCCAATACACTATCTCTAGCTATTTTCAATGGCTGAGACCTACCTCATTATTATCCTGTTTATCAGTCACTCTTTGAGAATGGCATCCAGAAGTAAATACCTCAGATAAAGTCTAGTTACAGGGCACAGTGAGACCAGTATTTATGATGAATCAAAAATCAAATTTTATCAATGCATACTAAATATGTCACATGAGAATTAGGCTTTTAGCAAGATACAGAAACAACACAAAAGCCAAGGTACGAGTAGCCCTTCCAGAAACGATCATGGAAGAAAGATCGGTAGCATTCATACTAATCTCAGTATAACTCTAAATACTCTAAATAACTTTACCACCAAATATCACATCCTTCTGCCCAAAAGCTGAATCTTTATTTGTATACTTACCATGTTGTATATCTTTCATATCTAAGTGAAGGCTAGACATTAATATTCCAACTGCTTGTGACCTTTTGTTGCTTAATAACTTGACCACCTGCTCAAAGAAAGGAAAAGAGGGAAATGTTAATTTGAACTCCAATGATATGCTTTACTACATGTTATTTTTAATCCTAAGTGAAAAACACGTAACTTAAAGTCATTACTTTACTACATTACTAAAGTATTCAAAACTGATTTGAACTTTTGTGTTTTATGACTTATACCTTCAAATCCACCATATTCACCCATAAGCCTCAACAGCATGCTGTTTACTAGTCTTTTAAGAATGTGATCTGTCAACAAGTAAAATTTCTAATAGTTTAGACGATTAGTTTCATCTCTGTGAAAAAACAATTACACATTTGATAATTTGCAGCCTGAGATTTGAAGTGTTCCTTTTGTACTGCCGGGCCTTGAAACACTGGTCAACAAGTGAAAGATAAAATCTATACACAGAAAATCCATTTGATCAGACCCATTTGAGACCATAATAGAAACCGTGCTTTGATTCTCATCTTTTAGAAAGCTCACTGCTTTACTGGCAGTCCCTCATGTTCTGCATTTGGCCCACATTTTGTGGAGAACTTTCCAACTAATTAATAGAGGAATACAAGAAGCAAATCCAAAGGGCTATGTCTGCTCAGTCTCTAATCTGGCTTTCTAGGGAGTCCTAAAGAGTCAGTCAATGTGCACACCTCACAAGAAGTTTTCCCAAAATAAAGGTGGGCACATTGTTATTGGACATACACATTTAAAATATGTTTTCCAGACACCACTGATAAATCCTGATTATGAAACCATTATCCCAGGTCCTGATCTTGTGGAGGGCAAAAATTTCTATTTACTCTCTTGGTTTTGTTATAAATCTGCTTAGAAAAACACTGGAGGAAAAGGGAAAAAAAGGTTATGGTCAGATTACCAGAAGTGACAGCTGTCCTAACAGCTATCACATTTGCTGACCTTGTCTTTCTTTTTGGTTTAAGTTGGGCCAATCAGTAAACTAATAAAATAATCATGACCAGCTGTCACACAGAGTCACAAAGTAAAACAATATTCTTAATAGCAATAATAGCATTCTTGGTTCCCCAGCAGGGATGGGGGTGAGGAATAAAACAAAACACTTTCAGAAGGACCAACCACAAAACCCTCACTTCTGAAAGCTTTCTGTAGAAAGGAATAATACCCCACAAGAGACAGTGCTTCCTCAAAAGAATATATATGTATGTCTATGTACATATGTACACACACATATATTATTCTCTTTTTAATATTTATTTATTTTTGAGAGATAGAGACAGAGTGAGAGTGGGAGAAGATCAGAGGGAGAAGGAGACACAGAATCTGAAGCAGGCACCAGGCTCCGAGCTGTCAGCCCAGAGCCTGATGCAGGGCTCGAAGTCACGAACCGTAAGATCATGACCTGATTTTGATTCTCAATTTCTTCTCTAAACATTTTATTAATTTTCAGCTAAAGTATTAGCTTAGAACTTGAGTGTGAATCCACTCACACCCCCAAGTATTTCCATCAATAGTGTAATCTTCTTCAGAAGTGAACAGAAACATAATATCAGAAAAACAAAAGGCATGTACTGTGTCCTCAAAAACACTTTCTAACTTCAGATAAATGCAATCTGGGTCCCATCCATGATACTCTGACGAAATTAAGTGCATTTGAATCCACATGTCAGTTGACCTCACTGCAGTGCTGACAGCCTGATCACAACCTCATAGGAAATACTCCATGGCTCCTGCCAGCCCTTCTCAGACCTTTTCAAGGTGAATTATTCTGATTTCACCTTAAATATTGGCATACTTCACAGTTGTGTTCCTAGCACTTTATTCTGTTCACTTTATACCTATGATTTCCCTTCTAGAGATGTACCTGCCCGCACTTATAACTTCATTCTTGTAACTGTATCCCCAATTTTACACTATTCCACCTTCCTAACAGATATCTGCACATAAGTTTCCATTGGATGTGTTTAAAACCAAACTCATCATCAGTTCCACCCCCAAACCATTCTACCTTCTCCTCTTTTATTCCATATGTTGCCATAAAGGTACCACCATTTTCCATCTACCTACTAAAGTCAGAAATCTAGAAATCAATCTAGACACTTACCTCTACTTCATCTGTATACTCTGGTCTCTTAACAAGTCCTGTCAATCATAACTCCTTTCATATCTTTGGAACCAACCCTTCCTCGTCAACTCTATTGTCAGCATTTATGTCTATGGTATATCTCACACAGATCAGTGCAAAAATTTTTGAAGTAGTCTCCCAAATCTAGTACGATAGTTCTCAAAGTGTGTTCGCTGGACCAGCAGGCACGCTCATCACAACAATCACTACGTTGTACACCTGAAAATCTGGGCATCAGATTTTCATAAACATGTACTTCAAAAAACCTTTTAAGTGATTCTAGAATCACTGATGACTCTCACTGCTTCCTGTCCATTCTTCAAACTGATTTCCAAGTACCATCTCTAAGAATGCTGATATTTGCATGTCATTCCCTTGCTTTTTAAACCTGAGTGGCTCATGTTTACAGGTTAGTCTTTTTTTTTTTTATTTTTTAATGTTTATTTATTCTTTTTTTTTTTTAATTTTTTTTTTTTAACGTTTATTTATTTATTTTTGAGACAGAGAGAGACAGAGCATGAACGGGGGAGGGTCAGCGAGAGGGAGACACAGAATCTGAAACGGGCTCCGGGCTCTGAGCTGTCAGCACAGGGGCCCGATGCGGGGCTCGAACTCACGGACCGCGAGATCGTGACCTGAGCCGAAGTCGGCGCTCAACCAACTGAGCCACCCAGGCGCCCCAATGTTTATTTATTCTTGAGATACAGAGAGAGAGAGAGAGAGAGACAGAGAGAGTGTGTGTGAGTGGGGCAGTTGCAGAGAGAGAGAGAGAGAGAGAGAGAGAGAGAGAGAGAGGCAGAATCTGAAAGAGGCTCCAGGCTCTGAGCTGTCAGCACAGAGCCCAACACAGGGCTGGAAGTCATGGACTGTAAGATCATGACCTGAGCCGAAGTCAGAGGCTTAACTGACTGAGCCACCCAGGTGTCCCTACAGGTTAGTCTTTTGAAAGGTCATATAGACTTTCAGTCCATGAGCAAAGAATATCCTCTATTTGTTTGTGTCATCTTCAATTTCTTTCACTAATTTTTTTGTCGTTTTCAGAATATAGACTGGAAGAATTAATATTGTTAAAATGCCCATAACCTAAAGCAATCTACAGATTCAATGCAATCCCTATCAAAATACCAATAGAATTTCTCACAGAACCAGAACAAGTAATCCTAAAATTAGCATGGAACCACAAAAGACCCTGAGTAGCCAAACCAATCTTGAAAAAGAAAAACAAAACTGGAGATATCACAATCTCCAGGTTTCAAGACATACTACAAAGCTATAATAACCAAAACAGTCTGGTACTGGCACTAAAACAGACACAAAGATCAGTGGAACAAAACAGAAAACCTAGAAATAAACCCAAAATTGTATGGTCAATTAATCTATAATAAAGGAGGCAAGCATAGACAATGGGGAAAGATAGTCCCTTCAATAAATGGTGCCAGGAAAACTGGACAGCTACATGCAAAAGAATGAAGCTGGACAACTTTCTTACACCATAGACAAAAATAAATTCAAAGTGTATTAAACACCTACATGTGAAACCTGAAACTATAAAGCTCCTAGAAAAACAACATAGGCAGTAATCTCTTTCACACGGGCCCTAGCAACATTTTTCTAGAAATGTCTTCTCTGGCAAGGGAAACAAAAGCAAAAATAAACTATTGGAACTGCACCAAAATAAAAAGCTTTTGCATATAAAGGAAATCATCAATAAAATGAAAAGACAATGTACTGAATTGTAGAAGATATGGGCAAATGGCATATCCAATAAGGGGCTAATATCCAAAATATATAAAGAACTTATATAACTCAACACCCATCATCATCATCATCATCATCATCATCTGATTAAGAAATGTTGGGGGGTGTCCAGGGGGGCACCTGGGTGGCTCAGTCTGTTAAGCGTCCAACTTCGGCTCAGTTCATGATCTCATGGTTCGTGAGTTTGAGCCCTGCATTTGTCTCTGTGCTGACAGCTCGGAGCCTGGAGCCTGCTTCGGATTCTCTTTTTCCCTCTCTCCGTCCCTTCCCCACTCATGCTCTGTCTCTGTCTCTGTCTTAATAAACGTTAAAAAAATAAAAATAAAAAAAGAAATGGGCAGGAAACCTAAATAGATATTTTTTCCAGAGAGGACATCCAGATGGTCAAGAGATACATGAAAAGATGTTCAACATCACTAATAATCAAAAAAATGCAAACCAAAACCACAATGAGATATCACCTCACACCTGTCAGAATGGCTAGTATACAAAAGACAAGAAATAACAAGTGCTGGTGAGGATATGAAGAAAACAGAACTCATATGCACTGTTGGTGAGAATGTAAATTGGTGCAGCCACTGTGGAAAACAGTATTGAGCTTACTTAAAAAATTAAAAACAGGAATACCACATGATCTAGTAATTCAACTACTAGGTATTTACCCAAAGGAGATGAAAACACCAATTTGAAGAGACATATGCACCCCAATGTTTATTGCAGCATTGCTTACAATAGCCAAGATAAGGAAGCAATCCAAGTGTCTACCGATAGATGAATGGATAAAGAAGATGTTGTGTATACATTTAATGGAATATTACTCAGCCATTAAAAAGAATGAGATCTTGCCATTTTTGACAACATGGATGGACCTATAGGGGATTATTCTAGGTGAACTAAGAGGAAGAAAAATACCATATAATCTCACTTATATATGGAATCTAAAAAAGAAAACAAGTGAACAAACAAATATAGGAATAGACTCATAAACACAGAGAACAAACTATTGATTCTCAGAGATAAAGAAGGTGGAAGATTGGGATACAGAAGAGAAGTGGGAGATACAGGCTTCTTGTTACGGAATGAATAGATCATGAGAATAAAAGGTATAGAATAAAGAATATAGTCAATGATACTATAACAGTGATGTATAGAGACAGACGGTAGCTATGCTTGTGGTGAGCATAGTATAACATGTAAAGATGTTGAGTCACTATGTTGTACACCTGAAATTAATGTAACACTATGTGTCAACTATACTTCAATTAAAAAACAAAATAAAATATCACATAGACTGTGCACTTACTTTTTGTTATAATTCAAACAAACTTACTACAAGCTGTATTTTACATTTAAATGCCTAAGATTATAGGTAGGAATAATAATTATCCATCATATTCTAGAAGGCGTACACACAGGAGAGAACAGATGTCCAAAAGGATCGGTTCTACAGTTCCCTAGGGTGACTCAACCTTTTTATTACAAACCATAGTCTTTATGTATCTTTTTTTTTTTAAAGTCACCTGGATAACAAGAACCTGAAACTATCAAACTAGAATGTTCTTAGAATCCAGTGACCACAGGTGCAATGGAGAAGATAGTGAACTCTTAGAAGATGGTCTCAGAAAACTTAGCTGAAAAATGGAAGATGCAGAATTAATAGATTTAGACCTACAAAGTTAGAACATATAGCCAGAGAAGGATTATTTTGAATCTACCTAAATTCACATCAGAATCAGTTAATATTTTTTTTTGAGAGAGAGAGAGTGCACATGAGCAGGGGAGAGGAGTGGGGGGGAGAGACAAAGAAACTTAGGCAGACTCTATGCTTGGCATGGAGCCCAAAACAGGTTCAATCCCACAACCTGGGATCATGACCTGAGCCAAAACCAAGAGATGGACACTCAACTGACTGAACCACCCAGGCAACCCACAGCTAATATTCTTAAAAAAAGTTTTTATCTTAGATTACCCTGGGAGGCAGGACTGGGTAGAGGCTATGAACATGGGACTCTGGAAAATAATGTGGCATTTCTCAAACTTTAATATGCACATTAATTAACTAAAATATTTTTTAAATGCCTATTCTGATTCTCATGCAGATTAGTTCTAGGAAGGGCTTTCTGAAAAAGCTACTCCAACATTGTAACATTTGAGTTCCCTCATCTAAAAAAATAACAGCACCATCAACTTCAAAAAGCTGCAGTGAGTATTCAGCATAATGTACTTGACACTCTTAGGAATAAACCTAGCAAATAGTGTAGTCACTACAACAGTAATAGCTATAAGAAGTTTAAATACTTAGGAAAGCATTTTATTTTATTATTTTTTTAAGTTTATTTATTTATTTTGAGAGAGAGAGACAGGGTGAGCGGGGGAGGAGCAGAGAGAGAGGGAGACAGAGAATCCCAAGCAGGCTTTGCACTGCCTGCACAGAGCCTGACAGGGGACTTGAACACATGAAACTGTGAGATCATGACATGAGCTGAAACCAAGAATCAGACTTCAACTGACTGAGCCACCCAGGAGCCTACTTAGGAAAGCATTTTAAATGGTTTCTCAGGCCACCTGGGTGACTCAGTCAGTTAAGTGTCCGACTCTTGGTTTCAGCTCAGGTCATGATCTCTTGGTTTGTGAGTCCGAGCCCCGCATTGGGCTCTGTGCTGACAGTGCAGAGCCTGCTTGGATTCTCTCTCTCCTTCTCTCTGCCCTTCCACTGTTCACTCTCTCTCTCTCTCTCAAAATAAATAAATTTAATAAGTAGTTTCTCAAAAATACAATATCTGTCAACTTTTCATTACTCAGTTTAAGTCTATAGGAGAATTAAAAATCTCTTCCTTCCAGGTAATTTCCTAGGAAATCCAGACCTTTATTAGTTCTGAGTAGTTTTCCAGTGGCATCAAAGACCTCTCCATTAATCCTCTTCCTTAGCATTCTAAATGACCAATGGCACGTCTGCTCTGACCAGGTGCAATATTAGGTCATGGGAAGAGAACAAAGCCCCAAACTTTCAGAATCCTAGTATAGTTAATATAACTAGTCTGCATAACTAGAAATGTGTTTTAAATTATTAAGTTTTGGCCTGAATGATTATTGTATCAGCAGATATCATTGGTCCATTTCCACTGTCCACATTTTTTTTTTTTTTTAGTTTCTTCATTAAGTTATAAAGTAAGCCAGTACTGGAAACTTGTAGCAGAAGTATGATGATAGAAGCAGCAAAGATAACAAGGATGTGTTCACAAACATTTTTGTAGATTGTTAAACATTAATGTTTCTGTGTTATCTTGAACCCCCATTACCTGGCTGACTGTATGGAAATTTCTAAAAATGGCAGTGTCCCAGGATCCAGTAATCAAATTAATAGGTACACTAAAAGCCTAAGGTTGAGCATGACTTGCAATGAGAAATTCTGAAAACTACCCATTTTCACTAACTTGAGTTTTGTTTTCTTTCTCAACTTGAACCACCGTTCTGTGAAAATGTGCGATAAAATGACAGAGAGAAGTCTTAGTCTCCCCTTTATCTCTTCTTCCCACTGCCCACTCGCCTACCCTTCTCTCCTGGCAAAGGGAGGCAGGGAGAGCACAGGTGAGTCTGATAGGACCATACTGTACATTGTTCAGGCTGTGCTCCACAAAGCTTACAGGGTGAGGGAAGGGAGCCAGCCAGCCAAAGGGAAGGGATAGCTTTCCCTAACTCTAACAAAGAACATCACAATGTTAATGGTAAGCTGCAACTCTGGGTCAGGATTCCAGCTCCATCACTGGCACATCCTTGGGCATCTTACTAAATCACTTTGAGCCTCATGTCCTGATCTGAAAAATAGAGGGCACACTTGATAAACAGGTTGATAGGAGGATTATGGCAGATATAAAGCAGTGCTACTCAAATCGAGATCCCAGGCTACCGCCAAGTCCTGTGTGTTACCTGCCCAGTAAGAAAGAAATACGTATAGAAATACGTATACATTGAATAGAAATACGTACTAGAAATTTTACAGCCATATTATGGAGTGATGTTCTATCAATTGAATCTAGATTTTTTTTATGTCTTTCTTTGGGCTTTTCTTTTTTTTTTTAAATGAAATTTATTGTCAAGTTGGTTTCCATACAACACCCAGTGCTCATCACAACAGGTGCCCTCCTCAATACCCATCACCCACCCCCCTCTTTCGCCCCACCCCCCCCCATCAACCCTCAGATTGTTCTCAGCTTTTAGGAGTCTCTTATGGTTTGGTTCCCTCCCTCTCTAACTTTTTTTTCCCTTCCCATCCCCCATGGTCTTCTGTTAAGTTTCTCAGGATCCACATAAGAGTGAAAACATGGTATCCGTCTTTCTCTGTATGACTTATTTCACTTAGCATAACACTCTCCAGTTCCATCCACGTTGCTACAAAAGGCCATATTTCATTCTTTCTCATTGCCACGTAGTATTCCATTGTGTACATAAACCACAATTTCTTTATCCATTCATCAGTTGATGGACACTTAGGCTCTTTCCATAATTTGGCTCTTGTTGAAAATGCTGCTATAAACATTGGGTACAAGTGCCCCTGTGCATCAGCACTCCTGTATCCCTTGGGTAAATTCTTAGCAGTGCTGTTGCTGGGTCATAGGGTAGATCTATTTTTAATTTTTTGAGGAACCTCCACACTGTTTTCCAGAGTGGCTGCACCAGTTTGCATTCCTACCAACAGTGCAAGAGGGTTCCCGTTTCTCCACATCCTCTCCAGCATCCATAGTCTCCTGATTTGTTCATTTTAGCCACTCTGACTGGCGTGAGGTGATATCTGAGTGTGGTTTTGACTTGTATTTCCCTGATGAGGAGTGACATTGAGCATCTTTTCATGTGCCTGTTGGCCATCTGAGTGTCTTCTTTAGAATCCCAATCAAAATTGCACCAGCATTCTTCTCAAAGCTAGAACAAGCAATCCTAAAAATTGTATGGAACCACAAAGACCCCGAGTAGCCAAAGTAATATTGAAGAAAAAAACCAAAGCAGGAGGCATCACAATCCCAGACTTTAGCCTCTATTACAAAGCTGTAATCATCAAGACAGCATGGTATTGGCACAAAAACAGACACATAGACCAATGGAATAGAATAGAAACCCCAGAACTAGACCCACAAAAGTATGGCCAACTAATCTTTGACAAAGCAGGAAAGAATATCCAATGAAAAAAAGACAGTCTTGTTAACAAGACAGCAACGTGGACAGCAACATGCAGAAGATTGAAACTAGACCACTTTCTTACACCATTCACAAAAACAAACTCAAAATGGATGCAGGACCTGAATGTGAGACAGGAAACCATCAAAACCCTAAAGGAGAAAGCAAGAGAAAACCTCTCCAACCTCAGTCGCAGCAATTTCTTACTCGACACATCTCCAAAGGCAAGGGAATTAAAAGCAAAAATGAACTATTGGGACCTCATAAGATAAAAAGCTTCTGCACTGCAAAGGCAACAATCAACAAAACTAAAAGGCAACCAACGGAATGGGAAAAGATATTTGTAAATGACATATTGGACAAAGGGCTAGCTAGTATCCAAAATCTATAAAGAACTCACCAAACTCTTTGGGCTTTTCTAATTTCATTTCTGTAGTAATTCATATATAATGTATTTTACAAAAGTATCAAAACATAATGGTTTGGGGATTTAAAAACTGGTCCTTCACTAGGACAGCTTGAAGTAAGTATGCTTGGGCAAAGCCCTGCCCCAGGACAAAGGACAGTACTTAGGTGCTACAGACTGTTTGTGTACCCCAAAACATATGTGGAAGCCTGATGATCAATGTGATAGTATTTGGATGTGGAGCCTGAGGGTGGTGATTAGGTCATAAGAGTAGAACTCTCATAAATGGGATTCATGCCCTTACAAAAGAGGACTCAAAGAGACCCTTCATCCCTTCTGCCTAGTGGAGTCACAGCAGAAAGATGGCTGTCAGGAAGAGGGCTCCACCCCAAATAATGAATCTACCAGTGCCTTGATCTTGGACTTCCCAGACTGCAGAACTGTGAGAAATAAATCTCTGTTGCTCATTAGCCACAAGTCTATGATATTCTGTTACAGCAGCCTGACTGGACTAAAGCACTGGGAAAGTAAGGCCAGAATGATAAGACTTTGACCCAAAATCTACTCATAATTCCCCATATTTTCCCCTGAAACTTCAGGGTAAAGACAGAAGCATAACTATCAGTGAGACTGTAGGATCTCAGTGGTCCCCAGATGAAGATCATTTTATTTTTCTGCCTCTGCCCACATCATCCTGGGCACAGTTGAAAAACCCATGTTGCTGGTAAAGGAATAGCTGTTTTACTTTTAAGACATCCAAGGTGAGGGGCACCTTGGTGGCTCAGTTGGTTAAGCATCTGACTCTTGATTTTGGCTAAGGTCATGACCTCATGGTTCATGGGATGGAGCCCCACGTGCTGATAGCACAGAGCCTGCTTGGGATTCTCTCTCTCTCCCTTTCTTTCTCCACCCCTCCCCTGCTCACTCTTTCACTCCCAAAATAAATAAATAAACTTAAAAAAAGACATCCAAGTCAAAAAGTAAAGCAATGGAATATTAATTCACTAAACATTATTATTAGCATTAGTGCCCAGTATAACTCCCACACTTAAAATTAAGGACAAATCCTTAATGAACTCCTTAATGATAGACTTGCAATCAACACATTCATGTCAACATTAGAATAAGCAGAGAACAAAAATGATTGATGAATTCTCCAGAACCATGCTATCCAATACTGAATTATTGAACTAGCTCTTATAGCTAGTTGGGTACTTGAAAGTTTGTTTGTTTGTTTTAATTTTCATTTTGCCTATCTCTCTACACTTTTCTTTTAAGGAGGCCCAGTGTGGAGCCCAACGCAGGACTTAAACTCATGACCCTGAGATCAAGAACTGAGCCCGGACCAAGAGTCTGGTGCTTAATGACTGAGCCACCTAGGCACCCCTCTCTCTATGTTTTTTTTTTTAATATGGTTACTAGAAAATTGAAAATTGTATACGTGCCTTGCATTATATTTCTATTGGGCAGCACTGATCAATAAGATCTAACAAATTCAGACAAATTACTAAACCCATTTAGCTTGGACCTAGATTTCTTTTTTATCAAGTTCAAAAATAAAGGGAGCTAAAGATAACATCTGTGTCAAAGGTTCCTTGGCTATTGAATAAGCCTCACTTCCAGGTCAGTTAAAACAAAAACAGAAACAAAAACAAAACACCACATGCCAGATTTGTTCCCTATTAGATAGTGTAAGCAAAACAGGTCAAAAGTATACTTTGAGGGAATGACGTGACCCAGATGCCAGAATATGAGGCCCCTGAATGAGTTTAGGAAGATTCTTCTTTCCACCACACAATACTCCAGAAAACTGAAACACCGCATATTCAAAATCCTTTCCTTTTAGAATGGATATGAACCTTCCAATTCTAATGTATACTACTGGTTGATTATTAAAAAATCTAACCTAAGTGAAGCTATTTATAGAAATTAAAGTTTTGGTGTTTTGGGTTTTTTGGGGGTTTTTTGTTTGTTTTTTGTGTTTTTTTTTTTTTAGTGCTCACAGAACTTGTCCGATCTGTTTTCAAGTGTCAATTTCCCCATTGAAATAGTAGTTAGTAAATAGGCCAGCATAATATCTTCCCTCACACACAACCAGGCAGTTTCTTGAACATATTTCCATACTTTCAACAGAACCTTTCCTTTACTAAATGTGTTCTAAACAATGTCCTTCTGCAACAGACCAGATTCCTTTTGTAGACTAGCCCATCTTATCTGAGGCTCTAAAGGGAGCCCAATGTTGGCAAGCTACACATCTTAGCTGAAATTTTTGTTCTGTCCAATAGTCAGCTCTCTCCCCTCATACTCTTGGCTTGGTCCCAACATCTTTTATTTTTGTCTTCCTTAATTTTTTATCATTTCCGGAATATGTCATGTTTCTCTTCCTGCCTCAGGAAACAATATTTTGCAGTGTATTTGGATGGTTATTTCTCCAATTATTTCCCTGGATTCTTTGTCCACTTCCTACCACCGAACCTGCACGCACTGCAAATCCTCCCTATTGTCTTCTTTTTACTTGTTAATTTGTTTGTTTGTTTCGCTTTGTTTTGTTTTGTTTTTATTGCTTTCCTCTCTTGTCTAACAAGTACAACCATGGTCCTTGGAAGGGCCTCACATATTTATATTGCATGGATTGCTCACAGTTCTGACTACTAGTCTATGTCTTCAATTACCTCCTGTTCACTTCCACTTGGAGGCCTGCCCTCCTTCTACAACTCAGCACGACCAAATTCTAAGCACATTGATTCAACAAAACTAAGGACCTCTGCAGCAGGTCCCATGTTTAAGAACTTATGCCACAAAATCCTCTTGATTATTTAGCAATAGAACTTCTGAGTTTTAGTGATTACATGGCTGGCCAGCTAACACAGCATTTTTCACAGCCTACTTTATACCTAGGTATAGCCATGTGACCAAGGCAATGCAGAGAACAATAGGGCACTGCCTTAAAAAGGAATCTCGTGGGGCTCTTGGGTGGCTCAGTCAGTAAAGCATCTGACTTCTGCTCAGGGCATGATATCCTGGCTTGTGAGTTCAAGCCCTGTGTTGAGCTCTGTGCTGACAGCTCAGAGCTGGAGACTGCTTCAGATTCTGTGTCTCCTTCTTTCTCTGCCCCTCCCCCACTCATGCTCTATCTCTTTCTCTCTCTCTCAAAAATAAATATTTTTTAAAAAGGAATCTCCTTGCTCTCTACTTCCTGTTTTCTTCTTGAATTCTGTTTTAAGGCAGAATTAAGGAAATAAGCCATCTTCAACCATAATATACCCTAGGGGAAGTGAAGCAACAAAGGAGCTTGGAAATCAATCTCTGGACAACCTAGTGGAATCAAGTGACTCCACCTGCCCAGACATTTCTGTACAGAGGGAAATGAACTTTCCATCTTTTATAGGTCACAGTAGATGCAGCCAAACCAATATATATTTTTTTATTCTTAATTTTATTTTTTTGCCAAACCAATATTTTAACTAAGGCATCCACTGAGTATAGGCATTCTACTAAACATCAGGGCAAAGGCACAGACCAAGGAGATGAAGGAATTAATCATCCTCTGTTCAACTAGCTCTATTCTACAACCCTTGTATTCAGTCAGGGGTACCACCAGCCTGACATCAGTACGGAGACCTTTGACCCATTTCTCCTCTGCATTTCCATATCCAGTCATACATCAAAGTCCACTGATGTTTCCTTATCTTACCTTCCTCTCTTCAACTACCATCACCCTGGTGCAAGTTCTTTTTACCTCCTCACACAGTATGGGAGCTTCCTGCTTCCAAGTCCTTTGTCCTGCTTTTAGACCACCACCCCATAAAGGCTGCTTTCATCACACCATCCTCTTACCCTTATTTCTCTGCTCTATTTTTCATTGTCAAAATGACAGACTCAGATTACTCCCTGGGCAGAATGTTCAAGTATCATTCCCCAAGGCCACCTTTCTAAACCTCCTCCCATCTCTCATACAAGTCTTACCAGGGCTGAATTAGGACCCTCTTCTTTAGTATCATAAGATTGTATGTTTCCCTACTGTAATTTACACACCATAAAGGAGTTGTTGAGGTAATTCTCACTACAATGCAAGCATCTCCAGACAGAAGCTGTCCAATTGTATGCTTCAGTCCCAACAATGATGGATACACTGAGGGCATTCATGCAGGGCAGGGCATGTCTGTTGAATAAGTGAGCCTTGTCTAAAACACTTTGCTTACTTCTGAAGCACTCCCACTCCCTAATCTTGAAAAACAGTTTCCAGTGGCACCTGGGTGGCTCAGTTAAGCATCCCACTATGGATTTTGGCTCAGGTCATGATCTCATGGCTCATGAGTTCAAGCCTCACATTGGGCTCTGTGCTGACAGCATGGAGATTGTTTGGGATTCTCTCTCTCCCTCTTTCTGTCTGCCTCCTACGCTCATACACATGCATGTGCTCTCTCTCAAAATAAACAAATAAACTTAAAAAAATAGTTTCCACCCTTACTAGATATCAGAATGACCTAGGAAGTTTCTTAAATAAAGGTTCCTACTTTCCATTTTGAAAAGTCATTTTTCTCTAGAATAAAGCCCTGGAATATACATTCTCTTAAAAACTCCACAGCTAATGGTGATGCTACTCTAGAGAAGTATTCAAATACTTGCTGATTTAGTTGTGATTCTGCAATGAAACTCAAGTCCAGGACTGAAAGATAAGAATTTATATAATTTGATTCAGAGTCATGTTAAGACACAGTAAAAAGCCAATGTGAAGTATATATATTATGTAACACAAACCATATTTAAATGATTATTTAATCAGTCCACAACGTTGTTTGTTGTGAATTCAGAACTTTTAGAAAAGTATTTTACCTAGTATTCCATGTGACATAAATAATGAAGCTGATGTATCAAAGGTCTAAACATTAAATATCCAACAAATAGACAACCTGAAGTTGCAGTTTCTAATAATCTATTGAAATCACACACGAAAAGAAAGAAACTAAATAACTTGCTCACAGTCTAAATGCAGAGTCACAGCAAGGGTTTTGTTTCCTAATTCCTAGTCAGGGAGAGTGCATTACTTTCTTCTGAAATGGTTTCTCAGGATCTTGCTGGAAACTGATATTAGATTAGAGGGATAAATGGCCAGATCCAATAAGGCAAATCCTTCTCTGAGTAGGGTAAGATAAGAAGAGTCAACTGCAGAGATTAGGTAGAGGTAAATTCCAAAGCAGAATTATAGAATGTAAAAATCGCTGTTTCTCACACAGATATTAGAGCACAAGTCAGTATATCAAGTGGTAGGCAACCCACTCAAGAACAGATACAAAAAATATCCAAGAATGCTATGATGAGAAAGTAACAAGACAATAGAAGAAAACAGTAAAACAGTAAAAACTGCACAAAAAGCTTAAGAATAGAAGGAGATTCTGAGAGAGTATAATTCCCAGGCTCAGAATTTCTAACAATTTGAAATGTGTGGAGGTAAGAAATCTGTATTTCAGTCCATGCCTTTGCTTAAATTAGCAGCTATATAACTTTGAACAAGTTCTTTATCCAAAGGATCTCAATTTCCCTATCTGTAGAATATAGTTAATAATCCATATGCAATATTCCAATAATTTATGGCAATCAAATACACAACATGAAATATTTTAAAGTATAAAACATGTAGCAAATACAAGGTATTGGTGTTAATTAAATAATTCAATAAGTAGCAATTATATTTTATAATGCTATAAAAAACACTTGAGCTTATTCCAAGAGAAAAAAACAAGCAATAGTAGTAAGTCATAAGGAATAAACCAAATAAAGTTTGGTAAACTCTAGAATTAAAAGAGAACAATCCACGCATTGGCTAATCCCCACCCCCTAGCAAATTTACAAAGTGTTGTTTCGCTAACAATTCTTTAGGTATACTGTTGGTCATCTCATAACTTTGATATGAATTCAGTTTTCTTACTTTGGAAAGATATGGTCATCTCTAGATTTTTGATGCAATGAGAATCAGGAACCAAGAGACTTCTCTGTCCTGTCTGATACTATTTGATGAAAACAGCAAACATCTTAAATCTTAACTAGTCTGCACTCAAAAGTAAAGAATGCTCATGTGGGATTTTGCAGAGCAAGAGGTTATCAGGGATTTTTTAGCCCACGTACACAAGCAAGGGGGACTGCGGTCTTATTTACACTACCACCTTCTCCTATTCTGATTACTGTTAAGCCTCAGGGCAGGGTGGCCAGCCTCACAGACATCCAACAGCATTCCAAGGCACTGCAGCCCAGAGGGAGGTATTGACACTGACCATGCCCAGGAGTGATATCTCCAGACTATCTGGTTGGCACCAGACAATCCTGTCTACTTGGGCAGCTTCAGCACAGTCTGGGAAAGAAAGCAGGTACAGTTTGCTAATTGGGGAGATATCTGAATCCCTCACTGATCAAGAATCTAGAAGTCAACCTTGAAAATAAAGCATAGTCTACTCTGACAGTGTTTACCTGCTTCTTAACTTAGTCCTGAATGAGTCTCTTGGCCTAGGTGCCAAACTACAGTTTAGGTGAGAGCTACCTGCTTTGCCAGACCTGCTTGTGGGTCTGAGTCAACCCTCAGAAGGAGACTGATAGCTGTACAATTTGGTAAGGTTACCAGCAGGAACCTATGTGTGCTATCCCAGTCTGTCAACATCTCTCACTTGATTGTCTTCATACACATTTTAGACTTGAGTTTAAAAAGCTGTGTTTCCTAGTTCTAATATGATCTGAATGCTGTTCCTCAGCTAAATGGGTTAACTGTTTCAACCTCTCCTGGCACCAGCTTCCTGGTTTCTGCTTTTATTCTCATTTAGTCCAAGATCCTAACACCAGTCTCTGGGTCCCATATCCTGGGCTGTCCCAACTATGAGTATGTGGGACATCTCACCAAATGAAAACTACTCTCTACCTGGATCTCCATGGTTTCTCAATAATGATATCTCACTCTGCTATCTTTTGCCATTTGTACACCGGTATAAGGCATAATATCAGAAATCAAGTCAAACACAAAATATATCATTAAAAACAGCAAATGTGTGTTACATAAAAGTAATCTGATAAATTCTAAGAAACATATGTCATTCCTTGTTTTGACAAAGGTGTTCTCAAACGGTGGTAGCTACCTAACCTACAAGATCAGTCACATTTACCCACTCAGGTTGACTCTTCTCTCCTGCACCTTAGAATGCAGGCAGGTAAAGAAGAGGAACAGAGCCACAGACCTGTGCTAACTAAATTCAAGTTGAATGAAGTAATCAAACATTCCAAAAGCTTGGTGTATTCACATCACATCTGCCAAAATGATAACTATCATGTATTGACCCACAGAAGAAGAAAGCAATGTTCATATATTGCCAAAAAATCCACAACAATATGGGACAGGCTGGAATTTCCATTCAGCTCCGCCTGACTCCAAAGCACACTCGTTGCCCCTGCTCTCAGCCCCTGCAGACACACACACACACACACACACACACACACACACACACACTTTACAGCACCCCTGATAGCAGAGCATCACAGTACAAGAATCCACTAACAATAAAACAAAGGAAAATTTTGGGCTTTTTAGTTTTTGTTAAAGGGATACATTTAAAAGAATTAGAGATGCCTGGGTAGCTCAGTCAGTTAAGCGTCTGACTCTTGATTTTGGTTCAGGTCATAATCTCATGGTTCGTGAGAGCAAGCTCTGTGTGGGGCTTTGCACTGACAGCTCAGAGACTGCTTGGGATTTTCTCTCTGCCTGCCGCCCCACCCCCCACCCCCGTGCATATGTGCTCTCTCTCTCTTGCTCTCTTTCTCTCAAAATAAATAAACTTAAAACCAATAAAAATAAATAGGGGCAACTGGGTGGCTCAGTCCATTAAGTGGGTGACTTCAACTCAGGGCATGATCTCATGGTTTGTGAGTTTAAGCCCCACATCAGGCTCTGTGCTGACAGCTCAGAGCCTGGAGCCTGCTTCAGGTTCTGTGTCTCCCTCTCTCTCTGTGTCTCCCCTACTCATTCTCTGTGTGTGTGTGTGTCTCTCTCTCTGAAAAATAAACACTAAAAAATGTTTTTAATAAAAAAATAAAAATAAATAGATAAGGGAGACTGGGTGACTCAGTCAGTTAAGCCTCCAACTTCAGCTCAGGTCATGATCTCGCAGTTTGTGAGTTCGAGCCCCGCGTCGGGCTCTGACAACTCAGAGCCTGAAGCTTGCTTTGGATTCTGTGTCTCCCTCTCTCCGTTCCTCCCCTGCTCATGTTCTGTCTGGCTCTGTTGCTCAAAAATAAATGTTAAAATTTTTTGAAAAATAAATAAATACATAAATGAATGAGAAATTCAATTCCTTACTTATTATCTCAACTTCTTTCTTAGATTACACTAAAGCATTTACGATCATGTTGACTAGCAAAACAATAAAACAGACAAACAACAACAAAAACAGTCTAAAGTTATCCTAAACAAATTAATGGGAAAAATGGCATAAGGTTAAATTTTAATAAAATGTTTATTCTAATAGGTTACATTTCCAAATTTCACATTTCATTTAAAAAATACTATAGTAACATGGAATAAAATGTTGAAATAAATAACATTATGCTCTTCAAATAAAGTACTTTTCTAATTAAAACCAACTACTATAAATCCCCATCTCTCTCCTCCTTCTTAAACACAGAGAAGACATACAGAGATGTTTAAAGTCCTTCGATTAAAACACACACGCGCGCACACGCACACACAATCTTCTCTTGTATATTCTTTGGACACAGCCTTTTGCCATTGTAGCTTGTTTTGTCATGTAGACTATATGAAAGATATAATTTATCCCTTCGCCATTTCAAATATCTTGGTGACCAAAAAAACAATGTTTCATCTCTCTGATAGGATGCAAGTCCTGTGGAATTGTATTTTTCTCTCCAAAATTCCTTCTAAATATCTGGTTTTAGATCTTTAAATGTTAATGACTTTAATACTATGTTTTTAGCATTTAAAATTTACTGGGAACCCTTACAGGCTAGGCTTAGAATTAAAATATCAAAAATGAATAAATAAATTGTGAGTACCTCTAAATGTTTCCTAGTATTACTAAAAATATTTGGATATTGAATGGGTCTGCAGAATATGGACATCAACATCTCATTTCATATTTTAGTATTATCAACGGGTGATGTTAGTTATCACAAATGAAAAATACAGCACAAGTAAAATCATGCTAATAATAAACCTAAATGAATAAAAGACTTATTGAAACCATTTTCACATTTATTATTATATTATAGCAACGATATTGAGAGAACACTACTTGGCATATAATAATAAAGGGCTTTATGCTGTTGGCTCTTATAATCACTGCAAAAACCCAGTGAGGCAGTCACTACTAATGTCCACATTTCACAACTGGTAACACACGCATGTAGCAGCATGTGCATTCAGGTGGTCAGGCTCAAGTCTGCCCTCTGAGTCATTCTCCCACCTGGAACCTTCCATATGGAGAGCACACTTTCTGTCAAGGAATTTCACACACTGCGCCTCATCTTCCCACGACTTTGTCAATATCCTGTGTTAGCATATACCATTAAGGACAGATAAAACATAATGGGGATAAATTTATTTTTCTAATTATTAGCTAAAAATCAAAGCTTAGACCAAAACCCTGTCTGAATATTCTATGTATTACTCAATTTCAGGCAAAACATGAAAAACAAACAAAAGCCAAAATAGCTCACTTCCTTAGTACTATAACAACAATATGCCAGAGATAAAGTTAGATTAAAAGTGTTAGAAGGAAGAAGTTAAATATTCAGGAGATTAATGACCACCGAGCATAAGCTTATTGAGTACAATCACATAATAAACTTTTAATTTTTCAATGAATGTTATTCAGTTTCTGACCTATTTAGGCATCCTGCTTTTCTTCCTATCTTATAGGCATTGGCAATGACATTACTTTCTGGCCCTGATAGAAAGACAAAACTTGATTTCTGGCTCTATCCACTGAGTATCATGGTGCTTTTAGCAGTGTGAAAACGTGTAAGAGTGAAAACTGCACTTGAGCCCTACCCCATGGAGGAACACATTTCCAGCTTTCTTACAAGTGTACAATCTTTATTTTTGGAAATGACATATTGAGTAAGCAACTGGCTAATTTTCCAAAGACCTCCCAGAGTTTGGAAGTAAAAGAGCGATAAACATTGACTTGTCACTGAGCTAATTTATGATGTTCATTTTTAGAGAATAAAAGTTTCAATATGTGATTTTAAGCCTTTACAGACCAATGGTCTTCTTTTTGATGGCACCATTTTGAGGGACTGTATGCTACCATTTTCCCTTTCTTCAACAATTCCATTTAAAGAAACCTATACTATACTAAATAATTGTCACATTCTCACAGAACAATAGTCAAATTTATTATTCATTTCCCTGGAGACATCTTCCAACTCTCTTGTCCCCTAAGTCTCAAGTTAGTGCTTTGTTGTTCAAGAAAGAGTCTTCTAAGGTGGCTACCATTTAAACAAAATTTAATATTGCTAAGTTATAACAATAGTAAAGTGAACAATAATAAATGTGATACTTTAATTAATTTTTTCACATGAATATACTCTTGTAATCATCCTTCAGATCACTATATAGAACAGTATCAGTATTCCTGAAGACTCCATTCATACCTCTTTCCTATCAATCCTTCTTCCAAAATCCCATTCTGACTTCTATAGCCATAGAGTATTGTTATCTGTTCTTGAACATCATATAAATGGAAACATACCACTTATATTGGCTTTGTCTATGAAATCCATCAATGTTGCTAAGCATAATGAAAGACTGTTATTTTTCATTGTTTAATACTATTCTTGTGTGTAGTTAAACCAGAATTTATTCTTCCATTCTAATATTGATACATATATGAAAAGTTTTCAGTTTAGAGCTATTACAAATTACATGCATTTTCATGGACATATGAACTGATTTCTCTTGGATATATACCCACAGAAGCAAGACTACTGGGTCACAGTGTATATAGATTGAGTTTTAGTGTTTACTACAATTAGTTTTCCAGAGCGGTTGTACTTTCTTCAAAGTTCAGTGGACTAATAAAATGAAAAACCAAAACTTCATTCTTTTCAGTAATTTTCTTTACACAGTTGTGATAAAATTATTAAATATCTCAGAATGAGGGGCACCTGGGTGGCTCAGTCGGTTGAGCGTCCGGACATGATCTCCCTGTCCATGGGTTCGAGCTCTGCATCGGGCTCTGTGATTACACCTCAGAGCCTGGAGACTCTTTCAGATTCTGTTCTCCCTTTCTCTGCCCCTCCCCCACTCATGCTCACTCTCTCTCTTGCTCTTTCTCTCCCTCTGTCAAAAACAAATAAACATTAAAAAAATTTTAAAAAAATATCTCAGAATGAAATTTATTTAATCACAAGATTAAATAAGCCACTCAGGAGCCTATCAATCAGTTAAGTGTTTTGGAAAGCTGTTACACATGTCAATGAGTCCAACACCACATCTACAGAAATGCATACATTAAGAACAGATACACTAATTTATATATACACCAAATAAGTTTTAATTCCTTTACCCATGACTATTGCTGAACTTTTAGAAGCAGTAGATATAAAAATACAGTGTTAGATGTATTTCAAATGTCCATAAATACAACCATAAAATAAATTCAACACTATAATCAGCTACATAAAAATGTTTGTATGGAAACCAATTTGACAATAAATTATATTTAAAAAAAGTAATTTTGAATGATCAGTAAGTATGCAAGCATTCTTGGAAAGTACAACTGGCAAATGTTTATTTCTGGATTGGATTGTTCCAGCCAGCTCATAGTGCTTCCATCCTAGAATCTGTGGGTAACATTTTCATAGAAGACAAGTCAAATCAAATTAATCACAACTAAGAAACTAAGTCAAATCAAAAGAAAAAGGAAGCAAATCATCTTTTTTAAAAAAGATTCATTCAAAAGTCAAATAAAAGCAATATCAGAATCAGAGGTTATTTGGGTTATGAGTTTGTTTCTCTCAGCTCAGCATTATTCTCTTGAGTTTTGGGCAGCAAGAAGGCAAACAGACTCAAGTATGTACATAGAGATTTCCATACATATAACTGAACTCTGTCCCTCTCTCAAAACTCAGTCTTATTCTGCACTCATTGTTCTACCTTGCAAAGCTGAAGTGCTAAACTCAGTGCTTAGAGCATTATCTAAATTAAGCATGGAGTGACTTATTGTCACATGGAATCTCTGGATACCTAACTGCTCCTATGAGATTCCCTTTTATCACTACACAATGACTCAGTCTCTGTCCTAGTCTGGAAGTGACTCCATCCCCTGGCCTTTATTCTACTTCTAAAAATCCAAGGAAGGGAAAGATACTGAAAATGCACAGCAATAAACATACAATTCCCCAGGGCAGGAAACTGATAATGGGGAAAAGATCCACATGCATCAAAACACATGGTCTGTACAAAAGAGTAAGGCGAGACACCAGCAGGTAATATCCATAGCTAAGCCAAGACTGACCTAAACAACAGAGAGTAGGGCTCTTATAAAAATCTCTGAACATTTTCTAAGTTGGTGGCAACTCAACTGACTATACCTGTTAATTATCTGTTCAAGAATCTCAATAGAGACCATCAGAAGTCAACTAAATGAATTAACTCTTATAACAACAAAATTGTTACTACAGCCTTCAAACCATTTTGTTTTGTTTTGTTTTGTTTTGTTTTGTTTTGTTTTAGGAGGCAAGAGGTAGAAATATAACTGGAGAACCCAAGATCCAAATCCTAGCCTCTTCCATGATTGGTCCAATTTGTCTGAAAGAGTATACATAGCTACTTATAGTGAAGGCAATACTGAATTTGCTGAAGACATGGTAAGGACTTTCATGTCTTTGAACTTTCTTAAGGCATTTCCATGAAAACCTAAGCCCAAGATGGCAAACAAGAGGAAAATGAAGCCCCTGAAAGAAACCCCAAACGCAATTTAATTTATATGTGATCTTTGGTCAAAAAGTCTAGGATTAGGAAACATATCATGGGTAAGACTGGTAATGGGACCCATACCATGGAGAATCTTATTGTATGCAGTTAAAGGCATTCTCTAAAGAGAATGGATGTTGCTAGTGAGGGGATAGAAAAATCCATTTGTAGGTAGTCACCTGAAAGGAAACTGTTCATCTACCAATGGAACTAAGTGAATGAAAGAACAGAAGCCATGCAAAACAAAACAAAACAAAACAAAACCGGTAACACTCAACATAATCTTGTGTCGAACTTTCACAGTAGATCACTCATGGACCAAGTTTTCTGGAGCATGAATCATAAACCCACATCCTTTATGTCTAGCCCATTAAGGGAAACAGAGGGATCTCTCACATAACATAGTAGATATGAATAGCTTACAGTATTAAAAATTATAAACCTTTTTTAAAAAAAAAAACAGATATATGAATAATCAGGAGTGACCAATGAGTAAGTTGCCAAACTTCCTGAGTGGTATACTTTCTGACATCCCACATTGGACATTGGGGTAGGGGGATGAGAATAGAAAGGAGCTCTTATTCTCAGAGGTATCAGGTAACTTCTACCACCTGAACACAGGAAAATCTTGAGGTTCACTGATGCAAGACTAGGTATTTAACAAATGAATAACTGATCTAAATAAAAAGATGCTTTTAAAAGAAAAGCAGGGATGCCTGGGTGGCTCAGCTAGTTAAGCATCCAACTCTTGATTTCAGCTCAGGCCATTATCTCACAGTTCATGAGATCAAGCTCCTCATCAGGCTCCGTGCTGACAGCACGGAGCTTGCTTGGTATTCTGTCTCTCTGCCCCTATCCTGCTTATGCACACATACATGTGCACTCTCGAGAGAAAGAAAGAAAGAAAGAAAGAAAGAAAGAAAGAAAGAAAGAAAGAAAGAAAGGAAGGAAGGAAAGGAAAGAAAGAAAAACGAAAAGTACCACAACAATTCTACAAATACTCTTTAAGTTCATCTCAGATTGATATCTTGGCCTAGAAGTCCCTCTATTTGATCAGGCAAGGATGGCATCCAAGCTTTTTTTTCCTCAACAGCTATATGGAGATACTCTGGGACATTAAAGAATCATTCTTGATTTACTACAATATCTGAGTCTTCTTCTTTTTCTCCCTTTCCAATATTTGAACTAGAAGCCAAAAGCCTAGTAACAGAATAACTGAAGTAGAGGCAGGAAAGAGAAGGATTCAAATTTGTACAATTTGTTTAATAAAACATGCCTGATGTTGATAAACATAAAGTCAGGAAGCTGCCCAGTAAAGAGCAGGATAACATCTTACTTCCTCAGAAATATAAAAGGAAATACAAGAATTATTCTCATCTGATTCAACATGATTTTCTAATTATACCTAATCTGTGGAGAGATCAATACACACGTATCTTTTTGGTAACGGCAGAAAGTTCTTACACATCTCGTAAAGCAGAAGTCATGTGATTATTCTCCAACATACAATTTTGAAAAGTGTGATATAGGTCTCTGTGGTAGAAAAGAAACAGACATGCAAACCCAGACTGGATTTGGGCTTAAAGAGACACAAATTGGCATCTTCACATATAATGCTCATGTGCACTCACCCTTCCAAGGCCTCTTTCCCTTTCTTCTACAATGGGTTTTCCCTTTTCTGGAAGTTCTCTATACCCTTGATATCTTCTCCGACAGAAGTTCTGCCCAGTGTGTAAAATTTCTTTGGCCCTCCTCACCTTTTTCTCCTCTTTTCAGGGTAAGAATCATGGCGAGGGTAGGGGGGATGAGTGTCACCTGAGGAGGTTGTTAATGCAAAAAAAATTCAATAGTTTGTTCGAATTTTTTCTGCCTTTTTTTTTTTTTTGCTTTGTCCCCACAGAAAACCAGCTGACACTGTGGGCTAAAGGACAGGCTAACTGGAATGGGTGAAAAGGAATGAACTTATTATCACAGCTATCAAGCAGTTAAAAATATGTTTCCAATTAAAAGGATCTGGGAAAAAAATGAATTCATGCACTGTAGCAATTCTACTCCTACCCACATATCCTTCATCCTTCTGAAAGGTAGACTTACATACAACCCACAGTTTAAAGAAACTATGAAATATACATATTGTCACCAGTAGGTACTGCAATAGTCCTCAGGAACCTGTTTCAAAAGTTCCCAAATCATTAGAATGGCCCACTTCACTTGTTAGGGTAGGTTGAAGATCAATATGCAATGTTTGAGATCTTTCCTTTGCTTCTGATTCTTTGTTTGAAAATACAGAAAGAGGAGGAATTTAATAGTTTCATTTTACCCCCCCAATTAGTAAGGGAATCTGGGTCCAATGTCCTCCAACATAACTTTATTGAGTTTTTCAGAATAACTAACATCTTTTCAAATGTCAACTTCTCTGTGAACCTTAGTATGAGTCTTCATAAAGAATTATGCTAATTCCTACAAATGACCTCTGTGTAGTTAAAAAAAAATCAATAAAATAATCTTAGCAAGAGATGGTTCCACATGCTTTGAGAATAAAACTTAAAAAGAATATAGACCCACTTTTGCCATTTTTCAGCATACTATTTGAAGTCCAAGCCACTGCAAGTTGAGAAAAAAAGAGAGATAAAAAGTATCCAAATTGAAAAAGAAGTAAAACTCTCCCTATTTGCAGATGACATGATACTACATATAGAAAACCCTAAAGACTCCACCAAAAAGCTGTTAGACCTAACAAATGAATCCATAAAGTTTCAAACTTAATATACACACATCTGTTGCACTTTTATATACTAACAATGAACTATCATAAAGAGAAATTAACAATCCCAATTATAATTGCATCAAAAAGAATAAAATACCTAGAAATAAATGTAACCAATGAAAAGAAAGTTATGTACTATGTAAGACACTGATGAAAGAAATTAAAGACAACACAAATAAATGGAAAGATATACTGCACTCATGGGAAGGAAAAAATGATATTGTTAAAATGTCCATATTATCCAAAGCAATCTACAGATTCACTGCAATCCCTATCAAAATATCAATAGCATTTTTCACAGAACTAGAACAAAGAAACCTAAAACTGGTATAGAACCACAAAAGACCCCAAATGGCCAAGGCAATCTTGAGAAAGAAGAAAATTGGAGGTATAACAGTCTGATTTTAAACTATAAAACAAATCTATAAGTAGTCAAAAATAGTATGGTACTGGCACAAAAACAGACACATGGATCAATGGAATAGAATGAATGATCTAGAAATAAACCCACATTTATATGATCAATTAATGTGTGACACAGGAGACCAGAATATATAATGGGGAAAAACAGTCTTTTCAATAAATGGTGCTGGGCAAACCAGACTGGACAACTGCACACAAAATAATGAAACTGAACCACTTTCTCACACTATACACAAAACTGAACCACTTTCAAACTACACACAAAAATAAACTCAAAATGGATTAAAGATATAAACGTGAGACCTGAAACCATAAAAACTCCTAGAAGAAAACACAGGCAGTAAACTCTTGTTGGTCATTGGTCTGAGAAATATTCTCTTGTATTTGTATCCTCAGGAAAAAGCAAAAACAAGCATATAGGACTACGTCAAACTAAAAAGCTTTTGCACAGCAAAGGAAACCAAACCAAACCAAACCAAAACAAAACAGAATGCCAACCCACTGAATGGGAGAAGATATTTACAAATGATACTGAGAAAAGGTTAAAATCCAAAATATATAAAGAATGCACACAATTCAATAACAACAAACAAACAAATGAACAGTGCAATTAGAAAATGGGCAAGGGCTTGAATAGACATTCCTTTGAAGAAGACATACAGACGGTCAAAAGACACATGAAAAGGTACTCAACATCACTAGTCGTCAGGAAAATGCAAATCAAAACCACAAGGAGATATCACTTACACCTGTCAGAAGAGCTATTATCAAAAAAACAGGAGAAAGAAGGCATGGGGTGCATGTGTGCATATGTGTGTGTGTGTGTATAACGGAATACTACTCAGCCATAAAAAATGAAATCTTCAGAGAAGGACAAATGCCATATAATTTCACTTAAATGTGGAATCTAAAAAACAAAGCAAACAAAATAAAACAGAAACATACTAAAATAATCTGGTAGTTCCAGAAGGGAAGGAGGTAGGGGATGAGCAAAATGGGGGAAGAGGATTAAAAGTCACAAACTTTCAGTTATGATAAATAAAACACATTTCCTACGCAATGTATCACATAGGGAATGGAGTTAATAATATTGTAATAATTTGTATGGTAACAGATGGCAGCTGTCTTTTATCATGATGACCATTTCTTAACTTATATAAATGTTGAATCAAATGTTGTATACCTGAAATTAATGTAATAATGCAACTGAAAAGGAGAAAATAGACCCACACTCAGTTTTCTAATAGCTTGATTTTATTAAATGCTTGTGAAAGTTGAATCAACTGAAAAAATGGAGGCAATACATAAACTACTGAAAATCTACACCATATTATATTTTTAAAATACAATATTGGTGTTGGTGAACACATAGAAAAGATAACATAAGTATATGAGCAAACAGCGAGACTACATTAAGATGAGTAAGAAAGAGAGTGATGACAGTGACAGATTCATTGTAGTTCTGGGTGGCCCAGTGGGGAAAAAAATTTGGTAGACTATTATGAAGGAAGAATGGTATGGTTATTAACACAGAACAATGAAATCTGTGAAACCATATAAGAAACCTCAAGAATGGCAAACATAACTTATTAAGTGAGATTAAGAAAAAGAGGGCAAACTAAAGACAAACAACAAATTACTGTTCAGTGTCAGTCATGTGTTAAATATCCTTTCTACACTTTTGCATGCAATACTGATTGCAACACATGAAATAGTAATGGTATCTCAACAAGAAATATACAAGAGGACAGACTCTTGAACCACACGAAATTTTAAGTGTAGTTAAGATAGCCATACTCATTCTTCTTGGAAACATTAGAAGCTGATGTGGCCTGGCTAATAATAAGTTTATAAGTATATGAAAAAGATTTTTTTAAGTAGGTCTTTAATTCCATAATGTTGCATGAATTCAAATTGGGTAAAAGAATGAGCAAATGGAAGAGTCAGTAACATAAATATTGGGATACTCATGGTATATACAGAATACAGCTAATAATACTTGGAAAAATGGAGAAAACATATGGAACATGTTACCCAGAAGAAAACCAAGCCATGAAGATAAATGAGTTCAAGAAATACCTAGAAATGCTTTAGAAAACAGGGGGACATTGTAAAAAAGAGAAACTAAGAAGCATAATAAAGATCTGATAAATTGGCAAGACTTATTCCTAACCACTATTTCTCGTTCCTGAAGCTACCTGTTGAAAAACATGGCACCAAAGAGAATTATCTCATATAGAACTTTATATTGTTTAGATAGAAAATCTCTCAATGAACGATTACTTAAGATTGAAAATGCAAGCCATCAACCCCGTTCAAAACCTACTTATTATTTCAAGCCCTACCTGTAACCACTCCAAGCCCTTCAGAGACCACTCTAGATTCTACAGTTCAGGGTGTCAAGCTTTGATGCCTACACATCTCTATTAAGAAGTTCTGTGTTTCCTCCTAGTTATATATACTATTCTAATTTAGCCAATTGCATAATTTGCATTTTTAATTGGAGTAGAGTTGACAATGTTCCATTAGTCTCAGGTGTACAACATAGTGATTTGATACCTTTATGGTATGTTATACCATGGTGTAGCTATCATCTGTATATTTTACACTAAATTAGTTCCCTTCCTGTTTAATTTTTTGTTATCAGCAAAACATACAGAAAAAACTGAATCCATTTTGCCACTTGATTATTTTCTTCATGTGCATTGTGTAATTATTAGATTTTGTAATAACACCAAGCTTTATCCATACTCTGTATAAAGAGGAGGAAATACTTCTGATCTTTTTATTTTTCTCAATTAAAAAAAATTTTTTTAATGTTTGTTTATTTTTCAGAGAGGCAGAGTGTGAGCAGGAAGGGGCAGAGAGAGAGGGAGACACAGAATCTGAAGCAGGCTTCAGGCTCTGGACTGTCAGCACTGAGCCTGACACGGGGCTTAAACCGTGAGATCATGACCTGAGCCGAAGTCGGTCGCTTAACCGACTGAGCCACCCAGGTGTCCCTTTAATCTTTTTAAAAGAGGAAATTTATTTTGATTTGGTTACAGGGAGACTTAATATAAAATGCAAAAAGTCTAATGAGAGTTTTTATTTCATTATTCGAATATGAGTTCCTATCTATCTGCTTTCTATGGGGCAATATTCAAAAGGAAGCTGCCATTACTCTAATATGGAAGTCTTTGCTTACAAAAAAGCAGCAAGTAGGGGCGCCTGGGTGGCGCAGCCGGTTAAGCGTCCGACATCAGCCAGGTCACGATCTCGCGGTCCGTGAGTTCGAGCCCCGCGTCGGGCTCTGGGCTGATGGCTCGGAGCCTGGAGCCTGTTTCCGATTCTGTGTTTCCCTCTCTCTCTGCCCCTCCCCCGTTCATGCTCTGTCTCTCTCTGTCCCAAAAATAAATAAACGTTGAAAAAAAAAATTAAAAAAAAAAAAAAAAGCAGCAAGTCTGTCTGATATTGCCAGGGCAACACCGCAACCTAACTTTCAAAACAAAAGAAATGTTACTTTGTTGCTGAAAGGGAAAAATCTACAGATAAGAATATTCTACCCAGCAAGGCTATCATATAGAATAGAAGAAGAGATAAAGAGTTTCCCAAACAAAAATTAAAGGAGTTCATGACACTAAACACGACCAACACAAAATATTAAAAGGGACTCTTTGAGTGGAAAGGAAAGACCGTGAGAGTATAAAAAGTAGGAAACATAGGGGCGCCTGGGTGGCGCAGTCGGTTAAGCGTCCGACTTCAGCCAGGTCACGATCTCGCGGTCCGTGAGTTCGAGCCCCGCGTCAGGCTCTGGGCTGATGGCTCAGAGCCTGGAGCCTGTTTCTGATTCTGTGTCTCCTTCTCTCTCTGCCCCTCCCCCGTTCATGCTCTGTCTCTCTCTGTCCCAAAAATAAATAAACGTTGAAAAAAAAAAAAATTTAAAAAAAAAAAAGTAGGAAACACAAAAGCAGTAAAAATAACTATTTCCATAAAAAATCAGTCAAAGGATTCACATCACAGAGGATATTAAGTATGACACTATATACCTAAAATCTGATGGGGAGAGGAATAAAGAATGGGTTCAACCTTAAGCAACCATCACCTTCTTATAAATTGCTATATACAGAAGAGGTTATATATGAAATAAATGGTAACCAAAAATCAAAACCACTAACAGATATGGAAAGAATAAAAAGAATGAATCCAAGTATATCACAAAAGAAAACCAGCAAACCATGAAAGACAGCAAGAGAAGAAAATATCAGAGAAAAACTACATAAACAACAAGAAACAAAATAGCAAAAAATACATATCTATCAAGAATTACTTTGAATGTAAGTAAACTAAATGCACCAATCAAAAGACAAGGGGTGACAGCATGGATAAAAAAACAAGACCCATCTATATGCTGCCTGCAAGAGATTCGTTTCAGACCTAAAGATACCTGCATATTAAAAGTAAAGGGGTGGAGAAACATTTATCATGTAAATGGTTGTCAAAGAAAGCTCAGGTAGCAATACTTGTATCAGAAAATATAGACATTGTTTATAGCAGCACTATCAACAATAGCCAAAGTATGGAAATAGCCCAAATGTCCATTGGTGGATGAATGGATAAATAAGATGTGGTGTGTATGTATATATGTATGCACACACACACACACACACACACACACACACACACACACACAATGCAGTATACTCGGCAATCAAAAAGAATGAAATCTTGCCATTTGCAACTACATGGATGGAACTAGAGGGTATTATGCTAAGCGAAATTAGTCAGAGAAAGACAAATATCATATGACTTCACTCATATGAGGACTTTATGATACAAAACAGATGAACATAAGGGAAGGGAAACAAAAGTAATATAAAAACAGGGAGGAGGACAAAACAGAAGAGACTCTTAAATATGGAGAACAAACAGAGTTACTGGAGGGGTTGCGGATGGGGGATGGGCTAAATGGGTAAGGGGCATTAAGGAATCTACTCCTGAAATCATTGTTGTACTATATGCTAACTAATTTGGATGTAAATTAAAAAAATAAGTTAAGAAAGAAAAAGAAAGAAAGAAAGAAAGAAAGAAAGAAAGAAAGAAAGAAAGAAAAGATAGACATTAAAACAAAGACTGTGAAAAGAGACAAATAGGACACTATGAAATAATAAAGGGGATAATCCAACAAGAAGATATAACAATTGTAAATATTGATGCACCCATCATGGAAGCTCCCAAACACATAAAACAGTTAATAACAAATATAAAGGAACTGACTGACAGTAATACAATTACAGTAGAGGACTTTAACATCATACATACATCAACAGACACATCATCAAACAGAAAACCAACAAGAAAACGGTGGCTCTGAATGACACACTGAGCAGAATGTAACAGATATATTCAGAACATTTCATCCTAAAACAGCAGAATACACATTCTTTTCAAGTGCCCATGAAACATTCTCCAAAATAGATCACATAATAGGTCAGAAAACAAGTCTCTACAAATTTAAAAACATCAAAGTCATACTATGCATCTTTTCTGACCATAACACTATGAAATTAAAATCAAACACAAGACAAAATCTTAAAAAACCACAAACACACAGGGTTAGATAACAGGCAACTAAACAATGAGTGGGTCAACCAAGAAATCAAAGAATAAATTAAAAATACATGGAAACAAATGAAAATGAAAATGAAAACACACAGTCCAAAACTTTTGGTTTTGGTTCTAATAGGAAAGTTTATAGCAATATAGGCATACCTCAAGAAACAAGAAATATCTCAAATAAACAACGTAACCTTATACCTAAAGGAGCTAGAAAAAGAACAAATAAAACCCAAAACCAGAAGAAGGAAGGAAATAATAAAGATTAGAGCAGAAATAAATGATATACAAACTAAAAAAACAATAGAATAGATAATGAAACTAGGAGCTGTTTCCTTGAAAAAAATAAACAAAATTGACAAACTTCTAGCCAAAACCATCAAAAGAGAGAGTGGGGGAGAGCTGAAATAAATAAAATCACAAATGAAAGAGAAGAAATAACAGCCAATACCTCAAAAATACAATAGTAAGAGAATATTATGAAAAACTATATGGAAACAAATGCAAAGAAATGGAAAGACATTCCATGCTCATGGATTGGATGAAAAAATACTAAAATATCCACACTGCACAAAGCAATTTACAGATGTATTGCAATTCCCATCAAAATACCAACAGCATTTTTCACAGAACTAGATCAATCCTGAAATTTGTATGAAACTACAAAAGACCTCAAATAGCCAAAGTAATTTTTTAAAAAGAAAAACAAAACTGGAGGTATCACAATTCTAGACTTTAAGTTATATTACAAAGCTGTAGAAATCAACACAGTAAAGTAATGCTGCAAAAACATACAGTTCAATGTAACAGAACAGAAAACCCAGAAATAAACCTGGAGTTTTATGGTTATTAATCTTCGATAGAGTAGGAATGAATATACAAAGAGTAAAAGACAGTCTCTTTAACTAACGGTGTTCGGAAAACTGGACAGCTACATGCAAAAGAATGAAACTTGGGGGCGCCTGGGTGGCTCAGTCGGTTAAGTGGCCGACTTCAGCTCAGGTCACGATCTCACACTCTGTGAGTTCGAGCCCCGCGTCGGGCTCTGTGCTGACAGCTCGGAGCCTGGAGCCTGCTTCGGATTCTGTGTCTCCCTCTCTCTCTGACCCTCCCCTGTTCATGCTCTGTCTGTCTCTGTCTCAAAAATAAATAAACATTAAAAAAAAATTAAAAAGAAAAAAAAAGAATGAAACTTGACCACTTACTTTCACCATACACAAAAATGAAATCAAAATGAATTAAAGACCTAAATGTGAGACCTGAAACTATACAAATCCTGGAAGAGAGCACAAGCAGGAATTTTTCTGATATTGCCTATAGCAACATTTTTCTATATAGGTGTCCTGAGGCAAAGGAAACAAAACCAAAAATAAACTCTCGGGACTACATCAAAATACATCTTTGCATAGCAAAGAAAACCATCAACAAAACTAAAAGGCAACCTACTGAATGGGAGAAGATATTTGCAATGACACCTTTGATAAAGGGTTAGTATCCTAATTATATAAAGAACGTCTACAATTTGACACCCAAAAAACAAATAACCCAATTTTAAAATGGGCAGAAGACATGATCAGACATTTCTCCAGAGAGGACATCCAGATGGCCAACAGACACATGAAAAGGTGTTCAATATTACTTATCATCAGGGAAATGCAAATCAAAATTATAATAGACATCACCTCACACCTGTCAGAGTGGTTAAAATAAAAAACACAAGAAACAACAAGTGTTGCTGAGAATGTGGAGGAAAAGAACTATCTTGCACTGTTGATGGGAATGCAAACTGGTGCAGCCACCGTGGAAAAGAGCGTGGAATTTCCTTAAAAAGTTAAAAATAGAACTATCCTATGATCCAGAAATTGCACTACTGAGTATTTACCAAAAAATACAAGGACACTAATTCAACGGGATGCATGCATCTCTATGTTTATGGTAGCTTTATTTACAATGGCCAAACCATGGAAGCAGCTGAAGTGTCCATCAATAGATGGATGGATAAGGAAGATGTGTGTGTATGTGTGTGTGTGTGTGTGTGTGTGTGTGTGTGTGTGTGTGTAGTGTACAATATATAGTATATAATATATTACATCATGGAATATTAGCCATGAAAAAGAATGAAATTCTTGCCATTTGCAACAACATGGATAGTAGAGCTAGACAGTGTAACACTAAGCGAAATAAGTCAGAGAAAGACAAATACCATGATTTCACTCATATGTGGAATTTAGAAACAAACCAAACAAACGAAGGAAAAAAAGAGAGGGGGAGACAAACCATGAAACAGATTCTTAACTGTAGAGAACAAGCGATGGTTGCCAGAGGAGAGCAGGGGCTAGAGGATGGGTAAAACAAATGAGGTTTTACCCATTTGCCCTCCTCCAATGAGGAGGGCACTTGTTGTGAAGCATGGAATTGTCAAGTTGCTATGGTGTCCACCTGAAACTAATATAACACTGTATGTGAACTACTCTGGAATTAAAATAAAAATATTAAAAAATATATTATTTTGACTTTCCTTGCCAGTTCAAAGGATGAGGAAAATCTGAAAGCCAATTTTTATGGGGCCCTGTGCCTATGGAGGCCATAAAAGAAAGGCTGATAACTTAAAAGGCATGCAGTTTCCAATGGATCTCAACTCAATTTCTAGCTTCTAGTGCTGCTTGAAGGACACATTGGTTTTATTTTTTGGCACTAGAGAAAAGTGGGAGAAATTCCATCCTAATTATAAAAAGTTTTACTTGTAACAGTAATTGATTGAAGTGCACAAAACCTTGGTAAAAGCAGCCACAAGTAAAAACATCGACATTACATAGAAAAGTATGAAATTTTAAAAAGTTATTTTGTAGTATATTAGAGCTAAGAACTATAAAGAATGACCTGTTTATGGTTTGTGAAAAGGCTTAATGACATTAGAATCCATGTAGAGAAATACACGAAACCACACATAAAGATTGCCATATGGACCAATTAAAGAAAAACCTTGCCTACATTCCTGATTAACATTCATCTCAAAATAATGATTTTTATGACTATAAAGAAAAAATGAGGGAAGAAACTACTTACATGCTCTGCTAAGCCTTAGCTGACTTCAGGTATTTCTCCTTTTTCTTTCTTGCTCTCATTTCAAGTTCTTCTACTCTCATTTTATCTTCCAATTAGTTTTAGGTAGCAAGGTTTATAATAGAGTAGTTTCATGTTTTCTAAAACTTGATATTTTTAAGTCACTTTCCCTACACTAGTTAAAATTTGTCAATTATGAAAGGATAGGCATTTCATTCACTTTTAATCCTGGCACAACTCCATATAAAACAATTCAATAAAAACACCAAACGTCATTTTTTGCTTTATGGCTAAACATAAATAAACATTACAATGGCACCATAATTAGTAGCAAATTAAGTCCTTCATGTTCTGTGGGGGCATCATTAACTATGTCACCAAGAAATCAATAGTTTTTGGGTTTTACTCTCTACCTGTGTGTAAAGGGTAAGTAAGAGATGCCGAATCCCAAGTTGGCCTCAAATATCACGTCACTGCATATGAGAGAGAGGATGAGAGAGCAAGAGAGAGAGAGAGAGAGAGAGAGAGAGAGCAAGCTGAAGAGTGCCAGCATGGGCCAATTTTAATTTGCTCACATAAATTTAGCTTCAGGGGCGCCTGGGTGGCTGCCTTCAGCTCCGGTCATGATCTCGCGGTTCATGAGTTTGAGCCCGGTGACAGGCTCTGTGCAGTTTGGAGTCTGCAGCCTGCTTTGGATTTTGTGTCCTCCTCTCTCTCTGCCCCTTCCCTGCTCGCTCTCTCTCTCTCTCTCTCTCTCTCAAAAAATTAATTTAAAAAATTATTGAAAAAATTTAGCTTTAATAATGCAAATCTCTGCTGCAGCATGTCTGTTGAACACGTAAGTTAAAAACACAGAGGTTCTTAAATTTTGCATTTAATCTTCTTTCATACATGAGGACTTGAGGGAAGAAAAATTATTGAAAGTTTTCATGAAACAAGCAATAAACCAGTCTATAGTCAAAGTTAAACTAACAGCAGACATCACCATCAGAAACACTAAAATCTATCCCCTGGGGGAGTCTGGTGATTCTGTCCAAGAGCATTCACTGAAGCACAGTAGGTTTCAAAACTGGTTTAATTATATTCCCAGGGCCTATACTCCTGAAGAGAAAATCACAGTCCATATATCTCTAGCCTCTTCATCAAAAGCAAAGAGAAAATCTATACATTTCTCTTCAGACGTTAATCGATTTTTGCCTAGTAAAACTATATTTTCTTAAAGTTAAAAATAGCTTACACTTTTGACAATATATTTTAGGGGGAAAAAGTTTTGCCTTAGAAGTTTTCTGACCTTGATAAAATATTATGTAGCCACAAAATTATAATCTGATATTATTATTATTTAATGGGTAACTAGAGGTACCAGAAAAAATATGTACTTTCTTACGAAAAATAGAATTTTACTGGTGAATATACGGAAAATAGAATTTTACTGGTGAATATATGAATTAGTGGATTAAGACTTGAATTGTTATTGAAATCCAAATGGCTACACCACTTTTATATTCCTGCCAGTAGTGTGTAAGAGCTCCAATTTCTCCACATCCTCATCACACATTTTATGGTCTTTCTTAGCCGTCCTACTACATGTAAAGTGGTGTTACACAATGCTTTTTCATTTCCCTATTGCCAATGACATTGAGCAGCCTTTCACACACATATTGGCCAGTGGTATATCTTTGCAGAAAGATCTGTTCACATCCTTTGACAATTTTTTTAATCAGGCTGTTTTGTTGTTGAGTTGGAAGAGTTCGTTATACATACAGATATATGATTTGCTTATCAGATATATGATTTGCAAATATTTTCTAATTTGTGAGTCTTTTTTATTTTCTTGATAGTATTGTTTGCAGCACGAATATTGTTCATGTTGTATAATTTATCTATTTTTTTCTTTTGTCACATGTACTTTAGAAGTCATAAGGACTCCTATGTTTTCTTCTGAATTTTATAGTTTAGGTCTTACATTCAAGCCTATGATACATTTTGAGTTAATTTTTGCTCATGGTATCAGGTGAAGGTTCAACTTTATTTTTTTTTTTCATGTGAATATCTGGTTCTCTGAGCACCATTTGTTGAAAATACTTCCTTTGCCCTTGAAATGTTTTGGCACCACACTGTCAAAAATCAAACCCTAAATGCTAGAATTTATTTTTGGACTCTTACTTCTATTCCACTGACCAACATGTCTATCCATCTGAGAGTACCACACCACCTTAATTAATATCTTTGTAATAACTTTGAAATCAGGAACTGTGAGTCCTCCAACTTTATTTTTTTAGATTATTTTGATTATCTTGGGCCCCTGGTGTTTGCAAATAAATTTTCAAGATCAGCCTGCCAATTTCCGAAAAACAAAAAAACAAAAAATTGTTAGACATTGTGTTGAATCTACAGGTGACTACTGAGTCCTCCGATCTATGAACATGGCATGTTGTTTCGTTTATTAAGATCTTCTTTTACTTCCCTTCCACAATGTTTTCTAGTTTTCAGTGTAGAAGTCTTGCACTCCTTTTGTTAAATTTATACTAAGTATTTTACTTTTTTGATGCTATCGTAAAGGGAATTGTTTCCCTAATTACATTTTCACAATGTAAATTGCTAGTGCCTAGAAATAGAATTTTCTATAGTGATTTTGTATCTTGTGCAGTCTCACTGAATTCCCGTTAGTTCTAATCATTTTTTAGTGGATTCCTTTCGGATATTTTATATTAGAGATGTTATCTGTAAAGAGAATTTTACTTCTTTCATTCCAATCTGAACGCCATTTGTTTCTTTTTCTTACCTAATTACCTAAACTAGAACCTTCAGGATATTGTGAAGCAGAAGTGGTGAGAAGGGACATCCTGGTCTTTCTTCTTGGTCAATCTAGTAAAGGCGTTTCAGTTCTCTTAACCTCACAGAACCAGCTTCTGCTTTGTTGATTTTCTCTATTGTTTTCATATTCTTTTAATCATTATTTCCACCCTAGTGTTTTTTACTCCCTTCTTTCTCAGTTTCTTAAGGTGAAAGTTGAGATGATCGGTGTTAGGTTTTTTTAAGATAGGTATTTACAGCCATAAGTTTCTCTGAGCACTGCTCTAGTTGCAAACAATAAGTTTTAGTATGTTATGATTTCATTAATAGTCATTTCAAAGTATTTTCTAATTTTTCTTGTGTTTCCTTATTCGAAACACGTATTATTTGGGAACATGTTGTTTAACCTAGACATACATGCAAATTTCCTGAAATTTCTTTGTTACTTATTGCTAATTTAATTCCACTGCGGCCAGAAAAATACTTTTTCAATAGTTTAAAATTTGTTAAGGCTTCAATCTCAAATTTATGAAGGCTTGTTTTGTGGTCCATCCCAGAGAATGTTCTATACATACTTGAGAAATATGTGTTTTCTGCTGCTATTGAGTTTATGTTCCACAGATGTCAAGTCTAGTTTGTTTATGTGGTTGTTGAAGTCTTTTCCATCCTTGCTGATCTTCTGCTTACCTTCTATCCATCATTAAAAGTGGGCTATTAAAATCTCCAAATGATGTTTATTTCTTCCTTTAATTGTCAGTTTGTTCTTCATGTATTTTGGGATATTACTATTATGTGCATGTATGTTTATAATTATTGTACCTTCCTGATAGATTAAGCTTTTATTAGAAGGAATGTCCTTCTTTATCTCAAGTAATTTTTTAAGTCTATTTTATCTGATATCGGTATGGCTACTCCAGCTTTTTTATGGTTAAGGTTGTTCTATCTTTTTTGCTTTCAAGTTATTTATATCTTTGAATCTAAAGTGTTCCTCTAGTAACACAATACCTACTTGGATTATTTTTAGGCAATCTGACATCTGCCTTTTTAATGGCTTGTTTAATTCATTCACATTTAATGTTATTATCAATATGATTGAATTTACATCTGCCATTTTTCATTTTTTAAATATATGTCTGTCTTTTTATTCCTCTATTCTTTCTTTATTACCTACTTTTGTATTAAATGGAGTAATTGGATATCTAACTTCTTTTGTGAATTTATTTGATATTTCAGTTTTCTTAGTGGTTGCTCTAGGGCTTACAATATATCCTTAATTTATCAGAATCTACTTTAGGTGTATACTGACCTAATTCCAAAACATAGAAACTTTACTCCTCTTATAGCTCCATTCACTTCTCAGCCTTTTACACTATCACTGTTATATACACTGTGTGCACATGTGTTTTATACATGATACAAATTGTTATAAATTACCAGTATATATAATCTTATACCTTTAAAGAAGTTGACAGGAGAGAAGTATATATTCATACTCGTTATGAATTAACCTTCCTATTTAGCCTTCATCGTTCATTTCTTTCTGTAACTTTGACTTCACCTAGTGTCATTTCCTTACTCCAATACAACTTTGTTTCTATTCATCTGCTGTTATTACTGCAATTTCCTTGTGTGTGAGGAGTTGTTTTTCTCTTACTGCTTTCAAGATTTTTCTCTTTATCTTTGGCTCTCAATGTTTTGAATTAAGATGTGTCAGGGTGTAGATCACCTGGTGTTTACTATTTGACATTCACTGAACTTGGATGTGTTTATTAACACTTTTCATCAAATTTCTGGACACATCTTCAAATATTTTTCTATACCTTTCTCTTTCTCCTCTCCTTTTGGTACATTTCATTGATGTTGGTCACTTAAAGGTGTTCCACATTATTCTGAGGTTCTGTCTTTTTTTTTTCTCCACTTGTTTGTTTCTCTGTTCTTCAGACTACATAGTCTCTATTGATTTACCTTAAAGGTTGCTGGTTGTTTTGTTTTGTTTTTCTGCTACCACAAATCACTTGTTAAACTACACAGCAGTTTTTTTTTTCCATTTTGATTATTATACTTTTCAACTTCAATTTTTTTAAATAATGTCTCTCTATTGTCATTCTCAAATTGATGAAACATTGTCATCATACCTTCCTTTACTTCTTAGAAACAGTTTCCCTTAGTTCTTTGAAGATATTTAGCATGGATGATCTGAAGTTTATGTATGTTTAAAAAATTTTTTTAGGGGCGCCTGGGTGGCGCAGTCGATTAGGCATCCGACTTCAGCTAGGTCACGATCTCGCGGTCCGTGAGTTCGAGCCCCGCGTCAGGCTCTGGGCTGATGGCTCGGAGCCTGGAGCCTGTTTCCGATTCTGTGTCTCCCTCTCTCTCTGCCCCTCCCCCGTTCATGCTCTGTCTCTCTCTGTCCCAAAAAAATAAATAAATAAACGTTGAAAAAAAAAAATTTTTTTTTTAATTTTTTTTAAATAAAAGGGGCACCTGGGTGGTTGCGAGGTGGGCGTCTGACTTCAGCTCAGGTCATGGTCTCACGGTTCATGAGTTCAAGCCCCACGTAAGGCTCTGTGCTGACACCTCAGAGCCTTGAGCCTGCTTCAGATTCTGTGTCTCCCTCTCTCTGCCTCTCCCCTGCTCGTGCTCTGTCTCTCTCAAAAATAATATAAACATTAAAAAAAACTGAAGTCTATGAATGTTAAATGTGCTATCTGGGCCTCTGAATACTGTTTGTACTGCCTGTTTGTTTTCCTGCACATAGGTGATACTTTGTGACATCTTTGTGGTTCTCATACAGTTGTTGAAAACTGGACATTTCAGATAATATACTGTAGCAACTCTGGATATTGATTTCCCATTCCCTGCCCCAGGGTTCGTTTTTATTGTTGGCTTGTTTATTTTTTGCTTATTTGTTTATTTTGGCCTGACTAGTTCCATGAATTATATCTGCAACAGTGTGCAATCTGCTGTTCTTGCACACATTCTTCCCCCATTATTTTATATTTTGCCCTGATTTACCTAGGAGTCATCCCTGGGTGGGTTGAGCCATTGCCGAAGATTACGCTGAAGTCCCCTGACCACTTAGAGTTTTACCTTTAACCATGGTGTGGGGGAGTGGGGTGCATGCCCTTGAGGCTACTATACAGTTCAGAGTTTATGCAACTTTTCTCACATTCAGCCACGAAGGAGGTAGTAACTTGGATTTTCTCTAACTGCTTCTGAGAGGGTGTGGCCTTGGGCATGCACACACCTCCCAGACTTTCAGGAATGACTGATTTTGTTGACACTGTATGAGGTTTAGAGAATGCTTCCATGGTATCCCATATCTTGTTTGACTCCTCCTGAGCAGATACAGCCTGGCACAGGTGCACAGCCTTCCTGACTCAGAGTTAACTTTGATTCCTAGAGGGCCCTTCTCGGCTTCCTCTTTCCTTAGCTCTCCATAGTGGCCTGGACTAGAGCTTCTGCAACAGGGGACTGGGGAAATTAGGAATGCCAGAATCCTGGCTCTCCTAAAGTAAAGCCATAACCTAAGGGAGAGAGACCTTGGTCTTCTCAGCTTTATATGCCTTGGGTAAGATTCCATAACACAGAGTTAGGGTGGCTGGTGATGGAGTGGGTCATGGCTCAAAAGCCACAGACTCTCACTATTCTTATTGAGTCTTGGTACATTTTCTTGAAGGATTGTTTCTCTATTTCCTTTGTACCCTTAGACCAACTGCCAGAGACTTTAAATGAATATTTTTGTTGTAGTTTTCACAGTTAATTGCTGTTTTGCTGGAAAGAGGACTCACCAAACTCCCTGTTCTGTTCATCTAGGAGGCCCACCTCCAATAAAATTTGCAAAGTAATACTTCAGATAATTTCTAGTTATAATTCAGTACTTCTAAAATTTCATATACTAACATGTAACAAAATAAAAGCAGAAGTGTTAGAAATCTTCCTTATAAACATGATTTTGAAAAAGAAACAAATTTACATTTCAGTTGAAACAACAACAAAAAAGTTTTGAATACAAAATAGAGATATGAATAAGAACTTTATTTTTTCCTTTAAGTCTGATACTTGTGTCCTCAGATAATCATAAACATTTTTCAGCTCAGATCACACTAAAAGTATAGTGTGAACAGACCTGTGTCACCTGCAACAGTTCCCACAGACAAAAGGTAGGAGCTATTGTAATTGTAACTGTGTAAGTCAAATCAGGTGCATGGACAGTTGCTGTCCATGGTAAAGAGACATACAGTCCACGATGTAGCACCAAAACATCAAAAATCAACGTCAGGTCTAATTTGTGAAATTCCATTGTCACTCTTATGTCTAAGACAAGCCTAAAGACTTTTGCCAGGAGGATGGGAAGGAAACATACTGAGCTAAAGGAAACAAGTATCAATAACCTGCATCCACATTCCTGAAACTGTCAGACAGGAGTTCCCACACATAGAAGAGTGCCAAAAACACCTGACTGATTTACGATGGTTTTAAATAAGGTTCAAGGAAATCTTTGTTTGCGGCGTTATTTTCAAAAATCATCCCTTAATTCTCTCTACATATCTAAACAAAATAAATTCAAGGGCCACTTCAAGCCTCTTCCACACAGCCTCATACTAAATCCAGCCAGCATGCTCTGTTCAGCCCTCCTGATCACCTACAGTACTTACTATTTTAGAGTATACGGTATGAAACTTGAAGAGTGATTCAAATTTAGTCACGTGAATTACTTAATACTGTCCCTCAGGGAGACAGTAATAAATGAGCCCACCAGAGAAACTACCTGGCCTAGGAGCCTCTCTTCTTTACTGTATTCCCTGCTGAAACGGATAAACCCTGCTCTCCTCAGGCCAGGAAAGTGGTGCAGCACTGAAAGTAACTGGTGTTTCCTCTCTTTAAATTTTCCCTGGCTGTCTGCAATGTTATTCCACCCTATATTAGCAGTACTGAGAAATGCTCCCCCATCACCTGCTCCAAATTATAGAATTTAGACTCTGTGAATGACCAAAAAGCTTTCCTTACTTTTGCAAGGATGACTTTCAGTTTTCATAGATAATCATAATAAGGTAATGAATTGCAAATGAATTTTCCAAACAACTGTTTTTTCAATGCCTATGGATTTTGATAAACAGGACATCTCAGCCATTACATATCAATACCCCTTTCTTACACATCTAGTGCAAAGAAACTTATTATCATCATATTATATCAAAATAAAGTCCAAAAGAATTAACTGACATTATGATGATTAGATTTTGTACAAGTTCAATTTGTTATTAATCAAACATAATTTTCCTAATACATAATCTAGCAAGGTTGAGACCATTAGCCTAATTATATTTCCTTTTTAGTATGCCACTGGTTGTTTTGTGTTTTGTTTTGTTTTGTGTGTGTGTGTGTGTGTGTGTGTGCGTGCGCGCGCGCGCGCGTGTGTGTGTGTGTGTGTGTGTGTCTGCCATTTACTTAGAACTATAAAAACAATTTTTTGGCTGAAAGAAAATTTAAAAATAGAGGTTATTATTTTTGCATTCTTTGAATTGATTGGGTATGCTCTACAAATAGTTATGGGAATAACATCTTCAAAAAATAATAAATCTTTCAACATCTAAAACAAATCCAGATTCCACAAAACCTATGTTTGTCTAATTATAGCTCTGTATTTTGATGTGGTTTTCTATGTAAATACATTTTAAGGCTTGCAATAGGAATGCATTCTATTAAAAACAGATGTTATGTTAAAAGTAACAAAGTACCAAATGTTTACTATGTATCCCCAAAACAAATCTAAATTGTTTTATTGTAAGATATTTTGTGTTTCAGACGCTATTTTAGGTCTTCAGTCTAGATGACCAATATAACTGTCCAAATCAACCAAAACACACCCTTTGCCAGCTATAATAGGAAAAATTCACACCAATACAAAAAACTAAATTTCTACTGCTCAGATTATCACTGAGCCTACACTGAAATACCCAATAATAACGATAAAACATTTGCAATAAACAGAGATTATTTACATTATTTGAAATTATTAGAGATTCAGGAGTAAAATACATACCCCCTTTTCCCTTTTCATGTGGATCACTATTACTACATCAGACAATATCTGAAGCATAGCATACACTTTTCCCCAATGCCTCAACATGGTAGAAAGAAGCCTTGTAACAGCCATTACTGCTTCGTGTAAGAATGCTTAGCAGCATTACATCATACACTCCCATATAAGAACATCTGAATAATGAATGCTTCTTTTCCCATTGTTATTATGGGTTTTTATAACACACATACATAAAGCCTTAAAAGAGGTCAGCAAACACAATGGAAAGATTGAACAGAATACCAAATGTCTAACTCTTTACCATTTATATCTGTAATTAAATGGGAATTCTAACAAATCCTGTTACTACCTCCCCTTATAATAAGTAGCAGATTTAACTATTTTTCTAATCGTACTTCCAGAGGCTAAAGCCCAACAAATATTTAACTATCATGACTTGTTTTTCTCTCCCATTCTCTGAGCAGAGCATTTTAATCTGATAAATAGAAGAAACCCAGAAAGACATTTGTTTGTGTTGCATTGAATGATTAAACAAATGTCAGCTATGTATTTAAAAAATAACACAGATTCTCCTTATTCACTCTTGTTAACTTCTGTGTTTAAATTTCCATTATGGATAGCATGTTCCTTTACGGACTTTTTAAGTATGATTAGACTTCATTGACTTAAGGCATATTTTACAGAGATGGTTCCTTTTTGTGTCATGGAGTGAATCAGAAGTATCATCACTTGACATTTGGTGAGGTTTAACCACTGTGGCTATAGACTTCCAACCAGGACTTAAATGCTGCACAAGCAAATGCCCTCATTTTTACTGTTTACAGAAGCTTATATGTCTGAAGTTTTCGTCTCTCAGATAAACTTTTATTTAATTGGGCAAATGTCATGTTCAGTGGCATTGTAGTTTATGTACTTGTCAAAATCTGTTAGCATATGTAAAAGGCTTTAAAAGTATCTTCACATACAATTTCATAAATGCAACTAGTCATTTAATAGTGAGCATATAGAAAAATCAATACACATTCAAATTACTATTTTCTAAAATATCTATTCTGGTTTCCATATAAAAGTATACTGAAACTTACAAAAAATACTTCACACCCATACTTATTACCAAGTGATTAAGCTCTCAGGCTCTGGAATCAGATTAATGGAGCTTGAACCTGAGCTCTGCCCCTTACTAGCCTGGAAACATTATTTAGGCCCTCTATACCTCAGTTTTCTGTACCATATACTGGTGATAATGAGGTCTACCTCATAGAACGAGGAAGATTAAATGAATTAATATAAGGAGAATGCTAAAAACAATGACTGGCACATGATAAATAAAGCACAGTGTGCCTTGTGGCTTCCAGAATTCTTGTTGTTGTCCTAACTACCACTATGATTATTACTATTGTTGTTGCTCCAATTGTTACCATGTTTACCAAGTGCATTTGTTTATGACCTTGTTTGACACAGGATTAACTAGAAACCTCTTTTTTGAAGCAGCTCTTACTATCAATTCTCACTTTTCTGCTCCTAAACTCAGGATTAACTTAATCTTCAGTGGAACATAGAAGATCCTGAGGTGTCTTAAGATCATCATCAACATTAAAATTCCTTGGATTACCCCAGCAATACACAGGAGATTGGGCTAAATGTTTGCTAGTTCTAGAGCATTCCTTAAAAAATGGGCAAGGGTGTACGTGTATCAGCATTTAAACATAAGCCTCATAAAAATTTGTTTCTACTTTCCTCCTGATACCGTAGGAAACAGGGTTATTGCTGTTCTGTTGGCAGACTGATATTTAATTGTGATGTATACGTGTCACACTCACTGAAGAAGAATGTCAGATCATAGTCTGATAAACTCACATATACCTTCTCAGCTAATCTTATGTTTTAAATACTTCAAAATAAAGAATAAAGAAGTCACCACAGAAATATATATATATATATTCCACGAAAAAATAAGAAATGTTTTGTTTTAGGTTCCTGGGAGGAAAAAGGTTTTAGAAATACAAGCTATTCATCATTACTACTAGACTAGGTGTCCAGAAAGTAGCCCTCTTTCTCCTCATGCCAAACAGCAACGAGCCCAGCTAAGGGATCTTCTACTCTTATGCTGAAAATGTCTCTCTGAAAGAGTAAAAACAGCACAGGCACTTCATTAAATACCAGTGCATTTGACCACAGTCTTGCTTTCAAGAAGAAGACAGATCACAGAAAAATTATTTGGCTATTTTTAAATATTTAAAGAAAAACAGAACTTCTAGCTTCCATTGTATATAAGAAGAATTGCTTGAAATACCTCCATAAACATATGCCAGAGCATTAAAGGCTATTCATTACACTGCACATGAATCATGAGGTACCAAAATGTCTGCACATACAATCAGTATACATTTCCCATAAAAAGGGGAACTATTTGCATACAGCCTGAAAATATATTTCCTTAAACAAAATTTTAATTGTCTCAAGGAGATGAAATGAATCTATTTTTCTTCCAAACACAACAAAGTAAAATAAAACTAGGTTTCTTCAGAAATATATCACATTGAGGATTTTTCTCTCTCCAACATACATAGGGAGGGGAAGGGAAGGGAAGGGAAGGGAAGGGAAGGGAAGGGAAGGGAAGGGAAGGGAAGGGAAGGGAAGGGAAGGGAGGGGGAGGGGGAGGGGGAGGGGGAGAGGGAGAGGGAGAGGGAGAGGGAGAGGGAGAGGGGGGGGGGAGGGGGGGGGAGGGGGAGGGGGAGAGGGAGAGGGAGAGGGAAAAACCAAAAACCTTATCCCTTCAAAAACAGACCTGAAGTGCAGAGCTCAATACCAAGACCTAGACCAAGGAGATGCTGAACAAGGTTATCAGGAGTCATAATGGAGACTTTTCCATTAACCCTGTTTGGAGTTAAAGTCAACAGTAGCATCACAGTCAATAAGTGCAAATTATGACATTGGCAAAGTCTCTTACCCATAGTTTATGAAATGTCTTAATGACAGAGTAAGGTGATCATGCTGAGATGATGTTCAATGCAGATGAACTGGTGTTGTGCACAGTGCATCTCAGGCAAACTAGTTGAATTTGTGAATTTTTGATGATTTACACATAAATCTTATTTCAGTTAGCCAAAAACTGAAGATTATGTCAAATAAGTATGAAATCCTAAAGTCTCTGGTAATGTATGAAGTATCTTCCTTATCTATGTTCATTCAGTGGAAAAAAAGTGGTGATGAAAGATAGAGAAGACATTGTTTGCCTTTCTGAGTATACCTTCCCTAGACAAGAAACATCCCATGTCACATCTGCCCACCATCAAATGACAATCCTGGCTGCCTCATTGTCCTTGATACATATGTGTACGTGTGTGTGTATGTACATATGTATATATGTACATATGTATATATGTACACACACACACACACACACACACACAGACACTCTCTACCCATATTCCTTGCCCAGTTTTCCCATCTCTGACACAGTCCATAAGAATCCACAGAAGAGGTATGATTCAGCCTAAGTGTGCTATATGCAAATGTACTGTGAAAAGAGTTTTTCTTAACATTTACCTCTGTCAGAGAAAATGTGGTTTTCCATTTGCTTTTATTCCCCTTAGTACTGTCACCTTGGCCATACTGATTACTATGAGATGAATGATTTTCTGTTTTTTAATCATTATTAGGCATAGTCTCTGATTATGAAGTCCTCCTCCCATGGTCAGCTGGTTTACTTTTAAACAAATATTTATTCAGTGCCTACATATGCCAGCTATTGTCCAATTTATCATAGTCCTTGACCTAAGGTCACCAGAGGCCATTTGTACTGCAATAAATGATTCTGAAAACCTCAGCTGCATAATGTTTAGGTACGCATCATTTTCAGAATAATAGAAAAGCCTGCAGTGAGCCTGCTTATCACTCAGCTAGAGGTCCCAGGGGTCAAGCTGTGCCATTCAAATCTATCCTCCCCTGGCTGGATTTGGCAGTATCCATATGGTGGGAGTTATTTGATCTGAAATAAATATCAATGGATCATACTTTTAGCTACAACTCTGGGTCATACTTTTAGCTACGACTTCCAGGTCAGGAGCAAAAATTCAAGGAATCACCCCATTGGTTGCTACTTATCTGGGGAGAACGGTCCAGGAGAACACTGGGGGCTTGGGGTCTCACCTCTCTCTCACTGCCTCCCAGGACTGAGCTGCTCACCATTCTCTTGCATCCATGCACTCAACCCCCCAACCAGAAAAATTAAGAAATGTAGCCATTTCCCCATTTTAGGGTGAAAGATGGACAGCTAGCAATACCTTCTATATGGGGCTTATTGCTGTGGAATTTTACTATAATTTCCTGAATGACAAGAAATTTCATGATCAAGTCCACTGGGTGGACCAGTTGGGAAATATTTCTTTGAAATGTTTTTCTCCAAATGTACTATTCTTTCTTTGTCTAATCCAGGTATCACAGTATAGATCAAAGGCTCTAATAAAGAATGGAGATGCTGGTACTATATGTAAGGCATCCTTCCATATGTCAAGTACAGTGTGATTGTTTAACTCGATTCTAAAGAGTGTCAATTCCACAAAATACCAAATGCATTATATAGATTACGAAGGAGTAGACTTCTTGCTTACTTGTTTTTCTTTGCCCACTTTTACCTTGTTTCCATCCATACTAGTGCTCAGATGAATTGCAATCAATTAACAACTTATTTCTAGACAACTAATTCTGGAAATAATCAATAGCTGAAATTTCGGAAGTATGTATCACAAGGCTAAAATTAAAATAGTCAGGACATTGTCACTTGGTGGAAACAATTATTTGCTGTTCTGTTTGGCATAATTTTACTTAATTACATGTTCTAAAATTCTAACTTCTATCTGGTTAAGGACTATGGAGGTTATACAGCCCAGAAAATAGTTTCATTTTTTTTTTCTAATGAAAGTTCATACTTATGCCCAAAATACTGCCCAATCTCAGAAAACACACAAATACTCACTTGTTTAGCCTTGGTCTTTGTGATAGTGTCAGAAATAGGTTTCTTCCTCTCCTTCATGGCAGTTTTAGAAAACAATTCCTCAAATTCATGACAATCTATGGATGGCTCTTCAATTTTTTCCCAAATAAGTGAAGCACTGGAGTCTCTAAAGTTAAGCAAAAGACCAATGAAACAGTCATCAAACCAAACTACAAGATATTGTCGTGAGCATAAACAAAAATGAAGAGAAGGAAAGAAGGGCAGAAGAGAAAAAAACATGAGAGGAAGTCAGGAAGGAAGGAAGGAAGTCTGGAAGGAAGGGAAGAAGAGGTGGAAACGAGGGCAAGAGGAAGGTGATAAGAAAGAATACTTTTTCTTTAAGACTAACATTTGTTTTATCAACTTGATAAGAAAGTTAAAATGCCATCAATATAGAATGAAACCTTTGCCTAGAAAAAAATACTTTCCAGGAATTCTTAGTTATCAAATCACTGTATAAAAACATAGAAGCAAAACTCCTCTCAGTATAAGCTATGAAGGCAAGAAATATTTGATATCTCACAATTCAAACCTGACTCATCAGCTTTGTGAACTATGCACGGGTTAAAAAAGAAATTATTTTATGATCCAAGGTGGTACCCTCCATCTCCCGCCCACTTCCATCACCCACTGTTATCTGACTTTAGTGACTGTAGATTCATGTCGTACCACCTAAAAAGGGTAGATCTATTTTTTGAAACAAAGGAACAACACAACAAAATAACTTCTTATAATGTATCTGGATAAAATGAGTTTGGGTCACAGTCTGACATGATGCCTCAGCATATATAAGTAACATGGAAATTACAGAAAGAATGAGCTGCAAATTTAGAAGTAGTCAAACTACGTAGATTCTTCTCCCCTAATGTGATTCAGTGATGAGAAAATTGTATAACAAATGAGAACGAGGCCTGGAAAGATCCTATTCTAAATGCATGCCACATCATACAAAAATTAAAAAAAAAATTCAAGGGATCATGGAAAGTTAGAAAAAAAGGAAGGCCAGTAAAGTTTAAAGAGTATGGTTTGTCCCCTGCCAGCACATTCCTCACCCATGTGTCATAGCACTGTCCCAGGGATCAAGGGACGTCAACTATAGACTATGCATGGATAAGTAATATGCCAACAGCATACATGGTGGGAAGTATTCTTTTATAAATATCATTCCCAAGTATGACTTTATGACCACATTGTGTCACAAACTCTCTATATAAATGCCAGGAAATTCTCAAAACTAAATTATTTCACACATGGGTGTGGATATGTGTATTTTTGCATAGCACATCTTTGAAGAGAAAGACTACTGCAAACAAAAGGGAACAGTAACACAAGACTGTGCCTTCAAAAGAATGCAAAAAATATCCTCAAGAGTCAGTATGTCTTTTAAGGATTTGATTTATATTTATAAGCTATTTGCTAGAGTGAGGTTCTGGAACGAGGCAATAGAGCATGTATGCTAAGAAAAATATATCTTTCCATCTTTATAAGATTGATCAATAACTATACAGATAGATATCTGTACATCTTATACATTGATACACATATATCATTTGTTTTATACCTTTGATACTTTTGAGAAAAGTCTAAAATTTGACATAACGGATTGCTTCAGTAAATATTAACATAAAAACCTACAGATAAGTTTCAGAGCAGTAATTAAAAATACACTAAATTGTAATTTCCCCAAGAGTTTTAAAGGTAAATGCTCCCTCCTGTTGACAAACTGTGCAAAGATGAGCTCCAATTCATGTTACCTTTTACTATGCAGTTGAATTCTCGTCCAATACAGAGGCTTCATGGGCCGACAAGGCTCTACTGGCTGCTTCCTACTCCCTCTGTCTTGGTTCAGCCCTAATCCAAACAAGCCAGCTGGCAATGGAGGAGGAAGAAAACCACACACTTGCGGTGCTGATAAAGTGCTACTTCCAACTTGAGGGGGGAGTGGAGGGCCTGATCCAGGAAGCAGAGGGGGTGGGGGAATGCCTGTTCCAGAAGTTGGCAGGGTAGCTGGAACAGGTGGAATCCCCATACCTGGCAAAGGAGGAGGTGGAGGAACCCCAACTCCAGGCAGAGGAGGGGGAGGAGGTATTCCTTCACCTGGCAGGAGAGGGGGAGGAGGTATTCCCACTCCAGGAAGAGGCGGGGGAGGAGGTATTCCCACTCCAGGAAGAGGCGGGGGAGGAGGTATTCCCACTCCAGGAAGAGGGGGAGGAGGAGGTATTCCCACTCCAGGAAGAGGCGGGGGAGGAGGTATTCCCACTCCAGGAAGAGGAGGGGGAGGGGGTATTCCCACACCTGGAAGAGGGGGGGGAGGGGGTATTCCCACACCGGGAAGAGGAGGGGGAGGTGGTATTCCCACACCGGGAAGAGGAGGGGGAGGTGGTATTCCCACACCTGGAAGAGGGGGGGGAGGGGGTATTCCCACACCGGGAAGAGGGGGGGGAGGGGGTATTCCCACACCGGGAAGAGGAGGGGGAGGTGGTATTCCCACACCTGGAAGAGGGGGGGGAGGGGGTATTCCCACACCGGGAAGAGGGGGGGGAGGAGGTATTCCCACACCGGGAAGAGGAGGGGGAGGAGGTATTCCCACACCGGGAAGAGGAGGGGGAGGAGGTATTCCCTCACCTGGCAGAGGAGGGGGAGGAGGTATTCCCTCACCTGGCAGAGGAGGGGGAGGAGGTATTCCCTCACCTGGCAGAGGAGGGGGAGGAGGTATTCCCTCACCTGGCAGAGGAGGGGGAGGAGGTATTCCCTCACCTGGCAGAGGAGGGGGAGGAGGTATTCCCTCACCTGGCAGAGGAGGGGGAGGAGGTATCTCCACTACAGGAAGAGAAGGGGGAAGAGGTATTCCCTCATCAGGCAAAGGTGGAGGAGGGGGCGGTAACATTTCTGTACCAGGCAGAGGAGGAGGTGGGGGGATGGCTATACTGGGAAGAACAGGTCTCGTTGCGCCAGGGAGAAGGGGAGGTGGGGGAGCTGCCATGCCTACACCAGGCATGGAACTGGAAGACTCTGTGCAAGGCAGAGGTGGTGAGGGTTGGACGTTATGGCTGTTTTCAAAGGAAGAGAAAACAGAGTGTTCATGGCTGGTTTCAAACTCAGTATGAAGAGAAGGATGGGAAGGCTGTGACCCGGCCTGTCTTTGACTGTCAGACTTCAGGAGGGATGGAGATGGTGGAGGCAACGTGGGCTGATGTGCGTCGAGCTGTACTGATATTCGCCTTGGAGACACAATCAAAGAAATCTCCGAACAGAATTTTGTCTGAGGTCCGGAAGGTGAGGACGGCACAGGTGAGTCTCCACTTTCAGCCCCAGGTGGGTGGTGAGGACACTCTGGCAGTGTATTCACAGAAGGCAGTATTGGTATCCCACCCTCTTCTGTCGGGGATGTCTGGATTGACTTTGCCTGTAAAATCCTTTGATGACGTACATCCTTTTCTCCTAACCTGAGAGCTTCAAGACAGACATCTTCTAAGGGCGCACCTCCATTCTGAGCCCCATGACGGCCTCTGGCCGTCTCCACGTCCAGGGCAGGATACCCCTTCTCCAGTTCAGCTATTTTGGTCCTCAGATCCTCAATGGTCTGTTCCAGCTGCTGAATTACAGTTGCCTGTCCTTCAGACTTCATGTCAAAAGCTTCCTGAGGGACAACAAAGACAGACACAGTTAAATATAAAATAAGGACTTGGGGCACCTGGGTGGCTTAGTCAGTTAAACGCCCAACTTCAGCTCAGGTCATGATGTCACAGTTCATGAGTTCAAGCCCCATGTCCAGCTCGCTGCTGTCAGTGCAGAGCCTGCTTCAGTTCTTCCGTCCCCCTCTCTCTGCCCCTCCCCCACTTGTACTCTCTTAAAAATAAACATATATATGTATACATATATATACACACATATATATACAAAAATAAATATATATATATACATACATATAATAAGGACCAAAAACTATTTAAATAATAAAATAATTTTTAAAACTTGTAAAATATATTTGTTTGTTGTAATAATTCCAGAAGGATCCCTTCACAGAGAGATACCATTAGTATTTCTATGTATCTTGTCCTTTTCACACTTGGACTTCAAAGTGGTTTACACATATCACCATAAAGTCCAAAGGCCATTGTTTGTCTAATCTTTAAATGATCATTGAAGACAAGTAGACCAGTGAAAATAGGGAAAAAAATTCTGAGTGAAAAACCAGTTTATTTCCTAGACAGGCCCCTCTCATACCTTCCCAAATAGTATTCGCTATTAAGATGTTCCCTAAAGACATTTTAAATCCTCAGTTTTAAAAGTCATCGCTACCTTTTTAAAGGTAACCCACTGAAAGAATCTCCAATAAAATTCTGTGAAATAGCTTTCACATCCATATGCATATGTGTCATTTCACTTATATCATGTTTACTTTAATTTTAATATTTTACCAAAGGCATTTCAGAAAGTGATACCTGGATTAGTAAAATGTATAGATTATTTTCATTTCTCTAGTGTAACCTTAAAAGTGACCTTAAAGCATCAGTAAATATTTTTTAAGTTATCCTGACAACTTAGTAGTGTTCTCATTTTCCCATTTTTTTATAATGACCATATAAAAAGGTTAGGTGATAAAAGGCACACAAGAAGTAAATTCTGGAAAAGGTTTCTAAACTCAATTCTTAAATGTTATTACCAAGGCCAGCTTTTTTTCATTGTAGATTTGATTATAATGAAAGCACGATATGACCTCTTCTTCATAAAGCCATTATTCTCAGGAGCCAGAAACATAACAGGGTTGTTTAACACACAGAAGACAGAGTTAGACAAAATGCCAAAATGGAGGTCACAGTCAGAAATCTAATTGAAACAGATATAAGTAATAAGCCTAATGGAGAATTTAAAAAGGAACAATCATACAGATACTCAGTGGGCTTGAGAAAAGAATGGGAGACTTCAAAGAGCCCCTTACCACAGAGATAAAAGAGTTTTAAAAAAGTCAGTAATGAAAAATGCAATAACCAAGATTTGAAACAGACCGGATGTAAAAACACAAGGATGGAAGCAGCACGGGAATGAATAAGTGATATGGAAGGTAAAATAAATGGAAAATAAAGAGGCTGAACAAAAGAAAGATAGATTTATGGAATACAAGAATAGACTTAGGGAACTCAGTGATTCCATCAAATGTAATAACATTTGTATTGTAAGAGTCCCAAAAGACGAGAGAAAAGGGAGGGGGGCAGAAAATTAATTTGAAGAAATCATACCTGAAAACTTCCCTAACCTGGGGAAGGAACATAATGAAAGTGATATAAAAGTAAAGGATGTGAAGGAGAAGGAAGAGAAATAAGAGGAAGAAAAGGAAGAGAAACTGATCCTAAATCATAACAGCCTAGCACAATAGCAAGTATTACACTTCTTTCTACATAGATTTATGCTCTCACATTTACAAGCCAACTAGTCCAACACAACACTCAAAGACAATGATCATAGAAGATCATAGTACCCGTGGCTATAAGGATTCCTGAGATTTTTATCCTTTCTAATTATTTACACGGGCAGCAGAAAAAGACTTCTTAAATGGAATCAAGACAATTTGGCAGTTACTTGGATTGACTCTCCCAAGCGCCAGCACCTTCTCTTTCTACGTGCAGAAGTGGGAAGAAAAACTACATTTACAGATTCCTTTGCAGTTAGGTTCATCCAATTAGATGAAGATACACAGAGATTTAGAAAGCGGAATGATAGGAGCCATACTCCAAGTGTCCTTAACTGTTCTGTTAGTGATCAAGATCTGCCAACTGGAAGCTGCTCTGAAAGAATGTTCCACTGTCTACTTTCCAGTTTCCAATGGTGGCTTCAAAGGTTTTAGCTTCCCTGGTATACCAGTTATATATGACTCCTTTGAAAAATTTCAGCCTAGAAGCAGATCTTTCAAACTTTCTAATCGTTCCATGAAAAACTTAACTGTGTATAGGAAGCCCTTCTGTTTAATATATCTCGTATGGTTTCTGGTTCCTCAGTAAAGCCTGACTGATATAACCATGTACTAATACTTCAGGATAAAATACAGAGGGGAAAAAAAGGTTCTTCCAGTAAGCAGCCTGAGGTGATCTCCAAATATGGTTCACTATTCACTTGTCCCAGAATGCCCAACAACATCATGCAAATCAAAAGGTTCAAATCTTCATGTTCACTTTAAGAACACTAGTGAAACCATACAGACCATCAAGGGTATGCATATGGAAAAATCCACTAAATATGTGAAAGACATCACTTTACAAAACCAGTGGGTGCTATTCCATAGTTACAGTGGTGTAGTTGGTAGGTATGCCCAGGCCAAATAGTAGGTCTGGACACAGGGTCAGTGGCCCAAAAAGAGTGCTGAATTTTTGCTGCACATCGATTAAAAATGCAGACAGTGATGCTGAACTTAAGGGTTTAGATGTAGATTATTGGGTCATTGAGCAATCCATATAATCAAAATGGGTTATAATGGGTTATAATCCATATAACCCAAACACAGACTACCAGATTTACATAACTCACAGTCAGATTAACCAATACATGAGCTCCTAATGCCACATTAAAATTATCCTTACTGGAAAAGAACAAATGGTTCTAAACCAGAAGAGGAGATTGCACAGGAAAGAAAGAAAGAAATCCCAGAAGAAAATGACGAAATAAAAATTTATAGACTAGGAATAAATTCAGCATAAAATAAATGCAAATAAAAAGGTTTTTTTAATTGTGGGAAAAAAGATTCTCTTCCTAAAAAAATGAAGTAAAAAATAAAGCAACAATATTCTTATTTCTAAAATGATTTTTTAAATGTTTATTTATTTACTTTGAGAGAGAGAGAGAGAGAGAGAGAGAGAGAGGCTGTGAGTGAGCAGGGGAGGGGCAGAGAGAGAAGGAGAAAGAATCCCAAATAGGCACCATGCTATTGATGCAGAGCCTGACGTGGGACTTGAAGTCATGAACCATGAGATCATGACTTAAGCCAAAATCAAGGGTCCGACACTTAACCTACTGAGCGACCCAGGCACTCCTCTAAAACTACTTTTTAGCCTAACTGTAAGCATGAACAAATTATTAGAATTAAAATTACTCAACTGTTAATTTTCTACTATACAAACTTTCTGACTAAAGTATATGATGCCATGATATATGACATCTTTTATGAAAATAATTTCATTTTTTACAGCGTGTGAGAAATTCATCATTTTCCCCAATGGCCTCTGACAATACTCTATAATGCAAAATAATCTTTTTAAACATGTATGTCAGTTGTCATCCTTACCAAATTAACTAACTCTGTCAGGTGCTCATTAATCAATCACTTTTCATATGATTCAGGTTCTCTATCTCCTTCCCTGAAGTCAGGGAGCACAAGATTCTATTGGAGCAACAATTTCACCTTATACTGTATTTGCATCATGTGGCTTAAAATAGCTACAAATCATTGGTAAAATGACATTGCCCAAACTAAAGCATGGTAGATAATAATAGATAGTCTGTGTTACATGGGGATAGATTTGGGGTTGGACTTAATTCTACAAGTGGTCAATTTATTAGAGTACATTGTTCTGTTGTGTAATCTACTTATTCTTTAAACAAAATGGTAGTTGAGGGCATCTGAATAATAAAAAGATGAGAAAATGAGGAACTGACACACTCCACAAGCTTCACAGGTTTTCAAATGTGAGACACGGTATGAATTAGAATGGGGAAACAGCAGAGGAAATAGACAAGAAAATAAAACTCCAAACTGACTTTACAGTAAATATGGCAATGCTAGGCTTGTGGTACCAAGAAGGTGGTGAAGTCAAAGAATTCACGAAGATGAGAGCAAACAGACTGCAAAAACAAAAGGCTGACGTTTGTGTAGAGAACTATTCTGTAGAGATCATTATTACAGATGGAGAACAGGAAAAAAAAGCTGTAGGGAGAGACTGTCTGCATCTTACATTATTCCCAATGTAGAGAGAACAAAAAACCAAGTTGCTAAAATCCTGATTCCCCTCTATGACCCTATTTTAACCTGCAAAATCCCAGCCCAAATCAATGTTACAATCCTCTTATTCCATTCCAGGAAACAGCAATTAAGCTCATCTCAAACCTTAACTGATTAACCTGTAAACTAAGGCCAGCCATCTATACTTACAGAGTAGCCAAATGTATGTAAGGTTTTTGGTTCTGAATTCAGCTAAGATTCTTCAAAGAATCTTATCTGGCCTTCCTTATCCAGAACTATCAGTCAAGGGCTGGTGGGCTCTCAGAGAGTACCAATTCTCTATAGAGCTATTTAGAGAAGGCTGTGTTGCCTGTCAGCAGTAAGAGTTAGTTTCTATTTGGGTCATATTTTGTATTTTTTAAAAAGATTTATAAAGAAATTTACATGGTAAGTAATAGTTATCATCAAGAAAAAAATGCTGTGTATTCTCTGGCTATTTAAGCAAAAGTCCTTTCAGAGCCCACCCACAAAGCTCAGATTTACTCCTAAGAGCCTTCCAGGCACTCTGTGGTCCATGGAACGTCCTCAAGTTGAAAGCTTGTTCCCTCGTGTCTTGTGCCTGGTACTTAATCTTCCGTCTCTTCAGGGTACAGCTAGATAGAGGCCTATCAGATCCTCAAAGGATTTGACAATGGTAAAATGTACTTTCTATTATCTTTAGACCTCTACACTTTTCAAAAAAAACAGCATTCCCAGTAATTGTGTGACCCTTTACCCAATGTTAATTGTTCTCACTATTAAAAATTAAAATAAACAATTTTTTAAAGGAGAATAGAAAAAAGTGATCTTTATAATTTTTCAAAGAATCCAAATAATGGGTACATCCTTATAAATGGAAGAAAGATAACAAATCTATTTTAGTTATTCAACACAGTATGTAATATACCTTATATATTACCAATGTTGAGATAGTTTGTATTTTAAAATATTACTTCAAAAAAAATATTACTTCAATCCCTTAAATCATTCTAAGTGGTAAAGTCTGCCATCCAATTTGGCTGAACAATTTTATACAATACATTAGCCAAAATTCTTCCATTCCTGTACAATCTTATACGTGGGTGGTGATGGTTAGTTCTTATAAATTGTTTGAACACTTGCATATCACAAAATACAAGCTTCCATTAAAAAATAAAATGTTCACCAAATTTTTTTTCTGATTACAAGATTATGATTCCCAGAAAAAGAAACATTAATGTAACATTAAGGCTAAAACTGTCAAAAAGGAAGCCAAGATACACTCAAGTAAAGCTTTTGCTGAAAAGTTAATTCACTTCGTCTTTGAAACTTTATGATGTTTATAATGTAAGCAAGATACTTTGAGAGCCTAGAATATAAAAATAGATATTGGTAAGTTAACACGGTGATAATTTATTTTGTAAATGTTGATACGAGATATGTAATTTATTTTCTATCATTCAGATTTTTAAGTTCTGCTAAATTCTAAGACTATGTTACTGGCAAGTTACAATACCTGTAGACATCTATAAAATATAAATCCTACTCTTCACAAAAGCATATAAATTCTCTTTCATGATCTAAATTCTAAACAACATTCTAAGGTTTTTGAACAATGGCATTCCAGTTTTACAATAAGCCAATACATGCTATACATGATTCTATAGAAAAAGAAATCCAGATTTTAAAGTGATAAGATAATGCACAAAAATAAATTACCATCAATTTCAAGTTTGAAAAGGAATTTAAAGAAAGGAGGGAATATCAGAACATATGATAAGTAGAAAATAACTTACCTAGGTCTTCTTAAAGCAGAACATATCATGGAAAAGAAGAGCTTCACACACAGAAAGCTAAAATGGCACCTCTGGAATCCTTACAATGAAACAGATGAACTATTGAAATTATAATATTGTTGAACTGGAATGGATATGACAAATCTCTTCCAATCCCTTTATTGCTTAGATGAGAAATGTGAGTTAGAGGGGAGAGGGATTTGTTAAAACTCATAATTGGCTGTATTCCTTTTAACATCTCTTCATCGCAGTAGTTAACAATTTGATCGATGAGAAGGTTAAAGTCAACATCATTAGTGATAACCAAAGTAGAAGTAATAAATGTGTTGATAAAGGGGGTCAGGAAAAATGAGGAAAAAAATAGCAAAGAGAACCTGCTTTTTTTTGGTTCCCCCACAACTTCTGAATTTTCTCTCCAGTTATTTGAGCTGCAGTTGTGGCAACATTCTGGACCATAATCTAATATAGTTCCAAATAGTGCAAGGAAGAAAAACACTCTTGTTATAGTTTCATTTTCATTAATGGTCTGTGGATATAAAGCACAACTCAGTTTTCCACCTCCTCACCACCTTCTTCTTTAACCCAACTAATCTCTAACATTAAAGACTTCCTAAAAAAACAAAGCTTGGAGGAAATTGAATGGGATGGATTAAGAAGATTAGCCAGAGTGGTAGAACTGCCTTTCAACCCTGTTGCTCTCCTAAAATTGCTCTCCCAGTAACCCCTCCTGTTCTTATTGCCTATAATTTTATACTCTCTCCCTTCCATTTTGTTTTCTCTGTTCCCTCCTTTGGATTTTTTTTGGGGGGAGTAGGGTACCAAACCTACAGTAACTCCCAAGACTTTGTTCTTTTTTTTTTTTTTTTTTTTTCAACGTTTATTTATTTTTGGGACAGAGAGAGACAGAGCATGAACGGGGGAGGGGCAGAGAGAGAGGGAGACACAGAATCGGAAACAGGCTCCAGGCTCCGAGCCATCAGCCCAGAGCCTGACGCGGGGCTCGAACTCACGGACCGCGAGATCGTGACCTGGCTGAAGCCTGACGCTTAACCGACTGCGCCACCCAGGCGCCCCCCAAGACTTTGTTCTTAACGCACTATCCTCTCTGTATATGTGAGGAGAGCACATAGAGTTTTATATCTTTAGTCTTCATCTCTATACTGATTATTGCAAAGTTTTTCTCTCCCAACAATACTTCACTTCCGTATCGTTAGCTAGCATTGCTTTTTGATCACCTGACATTTTCCTTGAATTTAAGGAATTTATTTTCCAAAGAAACATCTAGGCACAGTAGTATCTCTCAATCATTTTTCTAAGTCATTGGCTCATAATGTGTACCAGAATCACATGGAAGACCTATTGAAACACAAATTGCTAGGGGCGCCTGGGTGGCGCAGTCGGTGAAGCGTCCGACTTCAGCCCAGGTCACGATCTCGCGGTCCGGGAGTTCGAGCCCCGCGTCGGGCTCTGGGCCGACGGCTCGGAGCCTGGAGCCCGTTTCCGATTCTGTGTCTCCCTCTCTCTCTGCCCCTCCCCCGTTCATGCTCTGTCTCTCTCTGTCCCAAAAATAAATAAAAAGTTGAAAAAAAAAAAAAAAATTTAAAAAAAAAAAAAACACAAATTGCTAGTACCCACCCCCAGAGTCTCCAATTCAGTAGGTCTGGAGCAGGGCCTGGGAATTTGCATTTCTAATCAGTTCCCAGGTAATGCTGATGCTGCTGGTCCAGGGACCACACTTTGAGAACTATAGTCAATTTTTACCCTAGCTATGGTTACCAAATCCATTATTTCAACTTTGGCTGCTACTTTTCCTTTTATCAGATAAGTACCTTAGTTCAGATTCTCCTGACCTGACAATGCGGATACATTGACAGTTTAATGACTGGTCCTCCTTCTTGGCTCTGAGAGGCATGTCACAGCCTTCTTGTGCTTGGGAACACTAGACAGAGGTGCAGCACTATGCCCAGGGACGGGGGTGCTTTTTAAACAGTGATATCAACAAAAAGCATAATGAGGCAAAAAAAAAAAAAAAAATATGGCACTAAATAGATTGCAAAAAGGATACTTGTTTGCAGCACAAGCTGAAACAAGAAGGCAGAGTGTCACCTTATTCCACCCGAGCGGGGCAAGTGCATGTAGGGTAACTCAAATTGTTCACCACTTTATGCCTGTCTACAAATGAACGTGAAAGCCCTGTGAGTATTGATTTTAGGGCCACAGATATTGCAGATACGTATTCCGCAAATATAGAAGCCAGGAATAATGAGAGTCAACTCAATTATGAAAGCAACTTTCAAAACCAGATATAGCAACAATAATGACAAAAAAATAACAGCTAATATTTTGAGTGCCAGGAGCACATAAACTAATGCATTGAAGTTAATGCACTTAAATTAATGCATCTAAATGTCACAAAACCCCTATGATATAGAAGTTTAAAGATGAGGGGACTAAGGCACAGAGACTAAGGCACAGCAAAATACTTTGCTTAGGTTTGCAAGTTAAAAGAATAACTGGTATTTGTGCCCAGGGAAACTGATCCAAAGTCCACGTCTTCAACCACTATGTATGAACAGAGGCAAATTTTCTACCATTTGCCAATAAGCACCCTCCGCTCTAGTCAGTGTGGTCTCCTACTATTTAGCTATTCATCAAATATTTTCTGAGCTCCTAAAAAATGGCGGGTGCTATGTTTGATAGAGGAAAGACAAAGAATAAGGACAGTCTTAGCTTTAGGGAGCTCAACTGTCTATGAGACACGCAGAAGTCAACCATTATGGAAAAATAAGACAGGTATGTGGTCCCAGAGTAGCGATGCCAAAATGACTCTCTAGATTGAAGTCTCGGAAAGTGTCTAAGTGGAAATAAAGTTTAACATGAGTTTAGATGAACAAGTAAATAGAAATTAAGTAGATTTTAAAGGCGGGGGAGGTTAGGAATATAAAAGAAACATAAAAAGACAGATATGAAGGATCCTAAACTAGACTATTGTTCAGAAAACGAGGGTATTTTTTAAAGCTGGAACAAACAAAATGTAGGAAATAGTGGGTGGTAAATCCAAAGACGGAGAATGGTAAGGAAAAGCCTGTCATGCAGTCTCGAGGGTCTGATTTTTTTTCTCAGATGTTAGGAGCAGTCACTGAATGAGTGTCAGCAGATATCAGATATAAGTAAATGTGGATTTGAGAAAGATAACTCAAGGCCTTGTGGAGGAAAGATGGGAAAGGATTAAGAGTGGAAGTACAGAACCCTGTTGGGGACTATCACAACAGTCCAGAAAAGACTAGGCCCCTGGCCAAAGAGGCCCAGGAGGTGGAAAAGCAAAGCTGGTTGCTTGAGGAATACACTGAGTCACCTCTTACATCACCTGGTCACCTGGTGCCTGTCATATCCTGCCCCACAAACCCCATCCCCTGACAAAATGCCACATTCACTTTCACTTTTGTGCCTTTATTCTCTTTTCTCATCTGAAATTCTTACTCTCCTTCCCTCCATCTGTTCAAAAACTATCACTTTCAGGACTTGATCTAAGTTTCACCCTTCCTAAGAAGCTGTCCTTAATTATAATTCCTCAAAAATATTCCTTTTTATTGTTTTAGTTCTGTAATACAATATATACCAAACACCTTGGCAGAATCATGTTACATCTTGCAAATCATTTCATGTATATGGAAGAGCCTGGGACCTTATAACTGTTTACATTTCCTTCAATATCTACCACAAATACCTTGCCCACAGTACTTCAACAGATGTCCAATAAAGGATAAGCAACCTTTATAAGCTAAGAACTTTATGGGCTCAGCTATTCTTTCAGATGAGCTGCTTGACCTATTTGCCATTCTCCATAGGATATCAACCATGTTGTCCAACAAACGAGCTTTATACCATCTAACACTCAACAAAGCAAAGATACAACCTCATTTCACCTCTGACTGAGCCCTACTGCCCTAGAGAAAAGTGAAAACAAAGCGTGATATCTAATTCATTCCTCACATTCTCATCTTAAATTTTAACCATTTTCCAGATGCTAACTGCTTTTCATTCTTAAAATTAATAGAACAGTTTCTGTTTTTATTTCTAAAGTCAAAATGTCTAAATTTTTCTCTGAGCTAGTTGGGAGTTTCCACAAAATGAAAATATATTTTCCAGAAAAATCCTTTCTTCCCCTTAACATCTTGCCCAAATGTTACCCATTTTCAATGTCAGTGCCTCCACCCCCAGGCTGTCCTGCATCTCTTCCAGTCAGTCCCAACCACCTTCCACCTTGCCCCTCCCCTGGTCCACTGGGTCAAAGTGTCAAGCACCCAAGAATTATCATCACAGATGACTAGATGACCCATGTTTTCTCCCCTCAACCATCTCTCTCTCTCTCAACCATCTCCCTCTACCTCTTTCTCTCTCTCCTTTAACCCCTATTTTTCTTACTCTGCTTTATGTTTTAGTTATTTACTTGTCTTTTAAATCATGATTTTGTGGGTTGATAATAACCATAGAAATTCATATTATTTTTTGCCTTGGAGTTTAGAAGGAACTTACATTAAACAATTTTTCCAGCCCTTTGATATGTGTAATACATTCCAACAAAATTCAAGTGGCTTCTTGTTTTTATGTCTCCATCATTATCCTTTCAGAATCACATTCACCCACACCTTTCTTTTGATCTGACCAATGCTTCTTTTACTCTCTAAACGTTTCTAGCCAAGACACATGTGAGTAATCCCTCAAGAACCATCAACTAGGCTACCTCACATTACTCACATCTTTTTCCTTGATTTGTTCCCAAATAAAGATGTTTCTGAAATAATAAATTGTACTGAGTCGTGATTGTAGAAGAGCACTATAACAGATACTTTAAGGAGAACCAATGGAAAACAATATTTAATTCCTCAAATAAGTTTGCGATCAAATTAGGCATTGAGGGGACCAAGGAACACTGATCAGAGCAGGAACCTAAGAAAAGAGTTTTAAGCCAATTTCAAAGGAATTGAAAATGGACTGAAATAGGATTTTGCTGGTTTTCTCAAGTCAGAGCATTTTTCTGACTTTTGACTATTTGTTTGCATATAAACCATACAACATAAAGGGTAAGAGAGTGCTGATACTATTTAATTTCTTTTTATTTTCCAGGACTTGGTAAGAGACACGGCTATTCACTATTAACAAAAATTTTAATGAGTAGAGAGACTTAACTTTGAGTTGCCTGATATTATCAATTATTACCCAAAGCTAGAATTTTTGGAGATCAAATTGTATTCTATTTACCTTTAAACTAGCCCATTTGCATTAGAAAGATGTGATGAGTTTCAGGAAGATGTTTCAAAACACAATTTTATATGTTCAGTTGACCCTTTAACAGCACCAGAGTTAGAGGTACCAAACCCCCACACGGTAAAAATCCGTGTATTACTTTGACTCCCCCAAAACCTGTTGACTGGAAGCCTTAGTGATAACATAAACAGTCAATTAACACATATTTTCTGTGTTATATGCTTTGCAGACTACATTATTACAATAAAGTAAGCTAGAAAAAAATATTACTAGGAAAATCATAAAGAAAAGATAATACATTTACAGTACTATATTTATGGGAACCAAATCCACATATAAATGAGCCTGCACAATTCAAACCCATGTAGTTCAAGGGTTGACTGTAATTTCAGAAGGAAAAAATAAGTCAAAAATTGGGTGGTAACCAGTTTTGTTATCATAAATTAATCTTTCATACAGGAACATTTTTTAGAGATTATAATTATCTGTTTTAGAATATAAAAGAGTTTATAGTTTAAATAGCATTTCAGATACTAAAGAATATAAAACAGAATTGAAAGACAGTCTTATTTCAGCTTTATGAAATAATTCTTTAGACAGATTTTCAGAGCATATCACTTAAAAATAAATATCAATAAATGAGGTCCTAAAGAATGTAGTTTTATTTGAAAACTTTCTCTAATTCCATAGGGCCATCAATAAAAGCACTCAGGGAGAAAGCTATAGTTTTGTTTTGTTTTTTTTACATGAGTACCAGCTGTATTTGCTTTAAGCATCAAACTCTTGGGCAACACCATAGCCTTCACCTCCTTTTAGCTGAGAAAAGGCTTTATGAGTTATGTGGGGGGTTTTTTCCCAGGGATATGGAGCTCTCAGAATTATTAACTATAGGAAGAGAGTAAAAGTCAAAATTCATTCAATAAATTCCAGTGTGCTCAGATTGAGAGAACAGGTGCCTGAACTCACATCTGAAGAAAAATTTACAGGGTGCTTTCCAAACCTGCTCCACGCCTCTGACTAAGCAGTCTTAGTGATCTCGCGTTACAACCACAGAATAATGCAGGCAGCCTGGGATGGACCAGAAAGCCTATTCAGATCATCATTCATACAGAGCAAATGGACTTAAAACCTCTCATTTCCTTCAGCAGTGGGTAACATACAGAGATACAGAACTGCCATCTAGTGACTAAGTAGAAAAAAGCAAAGTGCTTTACTTGAAAATAAAATTGTAAGGTTTTTTTGTTGTTGTTGTTGCTCTTTCGTGGTTTTTGTTTGTTTTTTGTTTTGTTGTTGTTTTTGTTGTTTTCAGAGTTGTGAAATGCTGGGGTGCCTGGGGGGCTCAGTCAGTTGAGCATCTGACTCTGGATATAGACTCAGGTCATGATGTCATGGTTTGAGAGATTGAGGCCAGCATCATGTTCTGTGATGACAGTGCAGGGCCTGCTTGGGATTCTCTCTCTCCCTCTCTCTGCCTCTCCTCTGCTCACGCTCTTTCTCTCAAAATAAATAAACATTCTAAAAAAATTAAAAAATAAGAGTAGTGAAATACTAAAGTTAGCAAAAAAAAAAAAAAAAAAGTGGCACAATTTAACACACCAAAGTTATACCAAAACTTAAAAATGTATGGGGAAACTAAGGAGACTCTATATGTGCCTTTGAAACATATCTTGATATTTGACTCTTATAAATGATATATTGTAAATATAATAGAATAACTTAAAGTAAACTTATCTAACAATGTCATGATTTTGGCACAAATGGTATTAAATAGCCATAGGGCAATTGCTCATGTAAAAGTATAATTTTTATCACAGTGCAGCAAATATGAGGTATAAAATCAAACAGACCTATATATTCAAATCCTGGCTCTTAAACCTTTATCAATTTGTGACTCTAAGTAAGTTAACTCCTATAAACATCTTTTTTCTCTATCAGTTAAATGAATTAAAATAGTTACTTTAAAGGACTATTTTAAGAATTGCATAAGATCATGCAGTAAAAGTGTATATGCATAGTAGATTGGTAATTAATTCTAGTTTTTTTATCATTTTGATGACCATTTACTTTAAGCACTTATGAAATACACACATATTATCTAAGAAAAGAACCAGTCCATAAGTAAACTTATGACAAAGAAAGTAAACAATCATTTTTGAGGAATTAACCTCAGTTTCTCCCAAATACTGCTTCCTCTCAATTAATTTATTGTATTTTCTGGCTTATAGAGAGTTCACTGGCAATAAGGAAAGCAGATATGAAATTTAAGTTAATCTATTTCACCCCTGAATTTCCAAAGCTGTAACATCAGGCATTTGTAAAACACCCAGTGCATTGGGTTTCCTGCTTCTTACAATATATTTTACCATGGTTCACAGCTCAAGAAAAATAGAAAAATCACTATAATTTTACATACGTGAATTGATACTTGAATCTTAACACACACAGCAATGTTGCATGTTTATCATTTTTATAGTATAAATTATGTTTTGTTGAGGCTTTCTTTGGCATTATCATATGTAATAAAAATTCAATAGTATATGCCCTGGAAATAATAATTTAGAAAAATCTAACATATTATCAGATTATAACTTAGTCATGCCTCAAAAAAATAAAAAATAAAAAATAAAAGAAGCTGTAGAAAATGAGAGGATATTTTCAGGGCACTATTTTTCTTAATTATTTTTGAATTTATTTCTCTGCCTCTTTTTATCTTTCTTCATCTCAATCACTGTTGGCTAATCATTACACAATTTATTAAATAACCATCAGCTCAGAACACCATCACTCTCCAAAAGCCCTGGCCTTGTGTAGGTCTCTGCTCTGACAAAAAGCTGAAAAAACATGTTTTGTGACACTATCCTGAAGAGTATCATTAGTCTTGGAGCACCTGGGTGGCTCAGTCAGTTAAGCATCTGACTTCAGCTCAGGTCTTGATCTCATGGTCTGTGAGTTTGAGCCCCGTGTCAGGCCCTGTGCTGACTGCTCAGAGCCTGGAGCCTGCTTCAGATTCTGTGTCTCCCTCTCTCTCTGCCTCTCCCCAGCTCATACTCTGTCTCTCTCTTTCAAACATAAATAACATTACAAACTTAAAAAGAAAAAAAAGAGTATCTTTAGTCTTACAACAATGGCCAATGTAGCTACATTTTTTAATTATTACTATTTGTTTAGTTGAAGTATAGTTGACATATTAGTTTCAGATAGGTAAGATAGGTGAAGGGGATTAAGAGGTAAAAATAAAATAAATAATAATAAGTAAGTCACAGGAATGAAAAGTACACTGTAGGTCTCAATAATATTGTAGTAACTTCATAGCTGTATTTTTTAAAGCATGAGTAAATTGTAGTTCTTGAACACTGTTATATTCTCATTGCTCCTCCAGAGGGAGCACAACCTTCATGTATGATTCAGGACGCTGCTTTTCAAAAGGGATGTCAATTTTAACTTGGAAAAGCTCTCAAAAATCATCAAATTCTTTAATTTGATAGAGAAAAACACCATGTCCCAGAAATCCTAGTATGCTGTTACACACTAACCAGAAACAGAACTGGGCCTTGAACCTGGATGAGAATCTTCTCACCCTCCACTAGGCTGTGCTGGAGGATAGAGTCTTCTTACTGATAACATCTAGAACTCAGTTATTTTCAAAAGACTAGTTGGAAGACAGTATAAATACATTTTTAAAAACTGGTTTTGTATCCAAAAGAGCAATTGCTATCTACAATTACTATTCTATATGTTTCCTTTCTTGCAGTCTTTTTTTCTTTAATAGTGTTTTGATTTCAAAAAACAAAAAACAAAAACAAAATTTGGCTTCTTTAGTAAAAGAAAAACGGTTTCTGTAGGAATTAAACGGGCACTAACTAATGTTTCATCCACCAAAGTAACTTAAAAATATGATTTGACTTTAGAAAACCTCTGGCAAGTTCTTCAAACTCACATCCATGTAACTATTAGTTCAGCCAGGCACATCTCCATGTGACATCTGGAATGGAAACTGTCCTGCTGGACCCAGCTTCTGTCAGACCCAACTCTTTGGCTAGATACAGAATGATGCAGCTTCTAAAAAGCTTGTACTCCGTTCCACTTCAAGGTTGATTTTTTTTTCAAAGCCTAAATGGAAGACAACATCCCCTTCCATATGATTATATTTCCCTGAAGACTTAGAGAAATAAGGATGGCCTCAGCTAGCTGGCAGATGAAAAAGAAAATCAGAACCTGTCACAATTTTAAGACAAGTAAGAGAGAAAGTAAGAAAGAAAGGGAGTAGGATTCAACATCCTAATAAGATCTTCTTACTTCATATAAATAAATGGAACAAAATAGAGAAGCCAGAAGTGGACCCACAAATGTATGTTCAACTAATCTTTGACAAAGCAGGAAAGAGTATCCAATGGAAAAAAAACAGTCTCTTCAATAAATGGTGCTGGAATAACTGGACAGCAACATGCAGAAGAATGAAACTGGACAGTTTCTTATACCATACACAAAAATAAACTCAAAATGGATGAAAGACCTACATGTGAGACAGGAAACCATCAAAATCCTACAGGAGAAAACAGGCAAAACCTCTTTGACCTTGCTGCAGTAACTTCTTACTAGACGTGACTCTGGAGGTATGGGAAACAAAAGCAAATATGAACTACTGGGACCTCATCAAGATAAAAAGCTTCTTCTGCACAGTGAAGGAAACAATCAACAAAATGAAAAGGCAACCAATAGAATGGGAGAAGATATTTGCAAATAACATATTGAATAAAGGGTTAGTATCAAATATGTATAAAGAACTTATCAAATTCAACACCCCAAAAAACAAATATTCCAGTGAAGAAATGGGCAAAAGACATGAATAGACACTTTTCCAAAGAAGACATCCAGATGGCTAACAGACACATGAAAACATACTCAACAATAAAGGTCTTCCCAAACGAAAACTGAAGGAATTCATCACCACTAAACCAGCCCTACAAGAGATCCTAAGGGGGATCCTGTGAGACAAGGTACCAGAGACATCGTTACAAGCATGAAACCTACAGACATCACAATGACTCTAAACCCATATCTTTCTATAATAACACTGAATGTAAATGGACTAAATGTGCCAACCAAAAGTCATAGGGTGTCAGAATGGATAAAAAAACAAGGCCCATCTATTTGCTGTCTACAAGAGACTCATTTTAGACCTGAGGACACTTTCAGATTGAAAGTGAGGAGATGGAAAACTATCTATCATGCTACTGGAAGTCAAAAGAGAGCTGGAGTAGCCATACTTATATCAGACAAACTAGACTTTAAATTAAAGGCTGTAACAAGAGATAAAGAAGGGCATTATATAATAATTACAGGCTCTATCCATCAAGAAGAACTAACAATTATAAATGTCTATGCACCGAATACGGGAACCCCAAATATATAAAACAATTACTCACAAACATAAGCAACCTTATCGATGAGAATGTGGTAATTGCAGGGGACTTTAATACCCCACTTACAACAATGGATAGATCATTGAGACACATGGTCAATAAAGAAACAAGGGCCCTGAATGATACATTGGATCAGATGGACTTGACAGATATATTTAGAACTCTGCATCCCAAAGCAACAGAATATACTTTCTTCTCAAGTGCACATGGAACATCCTCCAAGATAGATCACATACTGGGTCACAAAACAGCCCTTCATAAATATACAAGAATTGAGATCATACCATGCATACTTTTGGACCACAATGCCATGAAGCTTGAAATCAACCACAGGAAAAAGCCTGGAAAACCTCCAAAAGCATGGAGGTTAAAGAACACCCTACTAAAGAATGAATAGGTCAACCAGTCAATTAGAGAAGATATTAAAAAATATATGGGGGGGGGGGGGCTGTGTGGTTCAGTTGGTTGGGTGACCAACTTCGGCTCAGGTCATGATCTCATGGTCCGTGAGTTTGAGCCCCGCGTCGGGCTCTGTGCTGACAGCTCAGAGCCTGGAGCCTGTTTCAGATTCTGTGTCTTCCTCTCTCTCTGACCTTACCCCATTCATGCTCTGTCTCTCTGTCTCTAAAATGAATAAACGTTAAAACAAATGTAAAGAAAATATATGGAAACAAATGAAAATGAAAATACAACAATCCAAATGCTTTGGGATGCAGCAAAGGCAGTCCTGAGAGGAAAATACATTGCAATCCAGGCCTATCTCAAGAAACAAGAAAAATCCCAAATACAAAATCTAACAGCACACCTAAAGGAAATAGAAGCAGAACAGCAAACACAGCCTAAACCCAGCAGAGGAAGAGAAATAATAAAGATCAGAGCAGAAATAAACAATATAGAATCTAAACAAACTGTAGAGCAGATCAATGAAACCAAGAGTTGGTTTTTTGAAAAAATAAACAAAATTGATAAGCCTCTAGCCAGGCTTCTCAAAAAGAAAAGGGAGATGACCCAAATAGATAAAATCACGAATGAAAATGGAATTATTACAACCAATCCTTCAGAGATACAAGCAATTATCAGGGAATACTATGAAAAATTATATGCCAACAAACTGGACAACCTGGAAGAAATGGACAAATTCCTAAACACCCACACACTTCTAAAACTCAAACAGGAAGAAATAGAAAATTTGAACAGACCCATAACTAGTGATGAAATTGAATCACTTATCAAAAATCTCCCAACAAATAAGAGTCCAGGACCAGATGGCTTCCCTGGGGAATTCTACCAAACATATAAAGCAAAGGTAATACTTTTCCTTCTCAAGCTGTTCCAAAAAATAGAACAGGAAGGAAAACTTCCAGACTCATTCTATGAAGCCAGCATTACTTTGATTCCTAAACCAGAGACCCAGCAAAAAAAGAGAACTACAGGCCAATATCCCTGATGAATATGGATGCAAAAATTCTCAATAAGATATTAGCAAATCGAATTCAACAGCTTATAAAAAGAATTATTCACCATGATCAAGTGGGATTGATTCCTGGGATGCAGGGCGGATTCACCATTTGCAAATCAATCAACGTGATACATCACATTAATAAAAGAAAAGAACCATATGATCCTGTTAATCAATGCAGAAAAAGCACTTCACAAAATTCAGCATCCTTTCTTAATAAAAACCCTTGAGAAAGTCGGGATAGAAGGAACATAACTTAACATCATAAAAGCCACTTATGAAAAACCCACAGCTAATATCATCCTCAATGGGGAAAAACTGAGAGCTTTCCCCCTGAGATCAGGAACACGACAGGGATGTCCACTCTCACCGCTGTTGTTTAACATAGTGCTGGAAGTGCTAGCCATCAGCAATCAGACAACAAAAGGAAATAAAAGGCATCAAAATTGGCAAAGATGAAGTCAAGCTTTCACTTTTTGCAGATGACATGATATTATACATGGAAAATCCGGTAGACTCCACCAGAAGTCTGCTAGAACTGATAGATGAAGTCAGCAAAGTCGCAGGATACAAAATCAATGTACAGAAATCAGTTGCATTCTTATATACTAATAATGAAGCAACAGAAAGACAAATAAAGAAACTGATCCCATTCACAATTGCACCAAGAAGCATAAAATACCTAGGAATAAATCTAACCAAAGATGTAAAACATCTGTATGCTGAAAACTATAGAAAGCTTATGAAGGAAATTGAAGAAGATACAAAGAAATGGAAAAACATCCCATGCTCATGGACTGGAAAAATAAATATTGTTAAAATGTCAATACTACCCAAAGCTATTTACACATTCAATGCAATCCCAATCAAAATTGCACCAGCATTCTACTCGAAGCTAGAACAAACAATCCTAAAATTTGTATGGAACCACAAAAGGCCCTGGATAGCCAAAGTAATTTTGAAGAAGAAGACCAAAGCAGGAGGCATCACAATCCCAGACTTTAGCCTCTACTACAAAGCTGTAATCATCAAGACAGCACGGTATTGGCACAAAAGCAGACACATAGACCAATGGAATAGAATAGAAACCTCAGAAATAGACCCACAAACGTATGGCCAACTCATCTTTGACAAAGCAGGAAAGAATATCCAATGGAAAAAAGACAGTCTCTTTAACAAATGGTGCTGGGAGAAATGGACAGCAACACGCAGAAGATTGAAACTAGACCACTTTCTTACACCATTCACAAAAATAAACTCAAAATGTGTAAAGGACCTGAATGTGAGACAGGAAACCATCAAAACCCTAAAGGAGAAAGCAGGAAAAGACCTCTCTGACCTCAGCCGCAGCAATTTCTTACTTGACACATCCCCAAAGACGAGGGAATTAAAAGCAAAAATGAACTATTGGGACCTCATGAAGGTAAAAAGCTTCTGCACAGCAAAGGAAACAATCAACAAAACTAAAAGGCAACCAACGGAATGGGAAAAGATATTTGCAAATGACATATCAGACAAAGGGCTAGTATCCAAAATCTATAAAGAGCTCACCAAACTCCACACCCAAAAAACAAATAATCCAGTGAAGAAATGGGCAGAAAACATGAATAGACACTTCTCTAAAGAAGACATCCAGATGGCCAACAGGCACATGAAAAGATGCTCAACATCACTCCTCATCAGGGAAATACCAATCAAAACCACACTCAGATATCACCTCACGCCAGTCAGAGTGGCCGAAATGAACAAATCAGGAGACTATAGATGCTGGAGAGGATGTGGAGAAACGGGAACCCTCTTGCACTGTTGGTGGGAATGCAAACTGGTGCAGCCACTCTGGAAAACATGAAGTTTCCTCAAAAAATTAAAAATAGAACTACCCTATGACCCAGCAATTGCACTATTAGGTATTTATCCAAAGGACACAAAAATGCTGATTCAAAGGGACACACGCATGCCAATGTTTATGGCAGCTCTTTCAGCAATAGCCAAATTATGGAGAAAGCCCAAATGTCCATTGACTGATGAATGGATAAAGAATATGTGGCGCGCGCGCACACACACACACACACACACACACACACACACACAATGGACTATTACTCAGTGATCCAAAAAGAATGAAATCTTGCATTTGCAACAGCGTGGATGGAAATAGAGGGTATTATGCTAAGTGAAGTAAGTCAGAGAAAGACAAATACCATATCATTCCACTCATGTGTAATTTAAGAAACAAAACAGATAAATAGGGGAAGGGAAAGAAAAATAAGATAAAACAGAGAGTGAGACAAGCCACAGGAGACTCTTAAATATAGATAACAAACTGAGGGTAGTTGGAGAGGAGGTGGGGAGGGGAATAGGCTAAAGGGGTGATGGGTAGTAAGGAGGGCACTTGTTGGGTATGAGCAGTGGGTGTTTTATGTAAGTGATGAAGCACTGGCTTCTACTCCTGAAACCAATACTACATTATATGTTAACTAACTAAAATTTAAATGAGTAAATTGTAAAAAAAAAAAAAGATCTTCTTACCTGCTGAACAGCATCTGAACATTTTTTTGGAGTTTCCAAAACAGCAGACTGAGATTCTGGTTTGAAAAAGAAAAAGAGTCAGTATCTTAAAGAAGAAATTTCCCAATTCCTCAATCAGAAAACAAAACTAACTAAAGCATATCTTTAACCAGAAGTACCAAAAACATCCAGTTTATCTTCCAATTATACTTCTGTATTATAAAGACATGACTACTTTTCAGCATATATAACACAGATAATGACTAATACTCACGTCATTATTTTTTAAATTAGAATAGCCTCATGCCCTTCTTCAACACACCAATCATAATTATTTTTCTCAACTGCTAGCGTCTATTTTGTGCTAGGAAATACCTGTTGAAACATTCACTTATATTATTTACTTAGCTCAAGTCTGTACAATGATAGAACTCATCAATCTTGAAGGATGGGATTCAGTTGTCTTATCTATTGACAACTTTCCTTCTAATTTCTTTTTTTTTTTCTTATTTTAGAGAGAGAGAGAGCACACGAGAGAGGGATGGGGGGGGGGAGGGGCAGGGAGAATCCTAAGCAGGCTCCACATTCAGCACGAAGCCCAACATGGAGTTCAATCCCACAACCCTGGGATCATTACCTGACCTGAGCTGAAATTAAGAGTTGGATGCTCAAGCCCACTGGGCCACAAAGGTGCCCCCTACCTTCTAATTTCAATAAGAGATAATGAGTACTACCATCGAGTAATAAAGGATTCTGAAAGGATTTTGTTCCTTTATTTGTCATTTAAGAGTCTATGAGACTGTAAATTCATGCTGGAAAACCTAAGGGAAAACAAATTCCAGGATTACTTTTCAAGCTAAGGGACAATTTCTTCTAAGTGAACCTTGCATGAACATTGTAAAACAAAAAATAAAAACAAAAGGACCTTCAGAAATCCCCAGTGCTCCATGGAGTAGAGTCTGAAAACAACTCATTGTGTTCATCATCGACAATTTACAGTTGAAAAATCAGAGACACAGAATATAAGCAATTGGTGGAAGCTGGAAGACTAGAGTTTCTCTCCGGTCATATGTCTCCCCAACCACAGCTAGCATGCAGATCAGACTCCTGACAAGAAATAGCAGTCACTCTTGAGGATAATTTAGACATTCCTAATTTAGCAGCACTCTAGTTGATACATGTGACAATGCTCTAGAAAAATAAAAAAGGGCTTATTATTAAATTTTATAACATATTGTTAAACTACATTGAAAGTTTCCATTTCACTGAAATTAAAGCACAGGATCTGTACAGGCTCTTGGCCTTCTTTCACTTGTCCACAGTCCCTGACCTCTCTGACCACTTCTGCCTTTCCCTACCTGCTCCTGTGGCCACAACAGTCTTCTTGCTGCTCTTTAACATGCTGCCATACTCCCTCCACAGGGTCTCTGCTCTAGTGGGATATCTGTATGTCTCCCTTGCCTTGCTCTTTCCCTAGGGCTTCCTAGCCTTCCTAGCAATCTAGTGATGATCAACTTAGTGGTGATCTGACCCACTGTAGCACTTTTCATTCTGTCTCTTACTTTCTTTAACATGGAACATCACATAATATACTACATAATTCACTTGTTTGCCTCCTAATTATTATCTCTCTTACTCCACTAGAATATAAGCTCTGTGAAGGCAGGGATTTTTGTCATTTTTCCCTCTATTGTCCCTGGCATCTAGAATACTGCCTGGCACACGGTAGGGGCTGAAAGTATTTGCCCAGTAATTATAGGAGTGAATGGAAGAAGTGATCAAAAGAATGATCAAACCATGAAAGGAGGTATCCTGGGAAAGGAAAAAGGGGAGTAAGAATCTTAAAAGGGGCAACATAGATATCACTTTGCCTTTAGCTACTTCCTGCACCTCAGCTAGGGGTGTATCTTTCAAAACAAAAATCATTGAGAAGAGCATGAAGTAGTCACCGACAGATGTCACTGCGGCAATAGAACATTAACAAGTGGCCTTAAAATGCAAGCATTTTCCCAGACAAGTATTGTATTTTTTTTTCAAGTAATAAAAAATGGATTCTTCTTTCTTATCCTGACAAATCTCTACTCTGAACTTAACACCAGAGTTAGCCAATTCTGAATAAGGGTCCTAAAAACAAAGCCAATCAGCAGTTAATATAAAGCAAATACGAATGCTGGAACACTTTTGTTTTTAGTTACCTACAAATCCCCAAACTCAACAAACTCTAGATAAAATCCTGGGGCTTTGTTTTGATGGAAAATGCTTTTCTTTCTCTTCTTCCTATTTTGATAGTGCAGGGAGAACCCAATGGAACACCAACAGTTCATTGCATTAGAAACACATACAGTGTTTCCTGCCTTTTCCCCTATAGCTCTAGACCTGGCGACCTGCCCAAAAAAGCAAATTTCTGGGTTCTGGTGGTAAAGAATGCATACCAGAACAATGAACTAGAAAGACAACTCAGTCATTTTCCTGAATCCTCCTCCTCCCAAACTTTCATTTTCCTTCTGTCGAGATGTGTGTCGTGTGTAAGCAATGAACCATGGGGATCCTGCCCCAAGTCAAGAGCACACTGCACACACTGTATGTTAGCCAATTTGACAATAAATTATATATTTTTTAAAAAGTAAAGTTATGCTTGTCAGTCAATAAATAAATAAATAAATAAATAACACCTGAACTGAATTCATTCTCCCACCCCCTCCCTTCCACTATACTTCTTATTTCTTTGAATCAGTGTGTTACAACATCTAAGGGAAAGTTATGGCAAAAAACACTCTCCTCAGAATCATAAAATGAGGCATAGGAATTCTAGAATGTCAAGATTTTAAGATGAAAAAGATGTGTATAGAATAACTGCATTGCAAAACAAAGGTAAAATCAAAGAGAACTAAGAGAAAAGAAAAATAAAAGTTAAGGAGAAGACAAATAAAAAAGAGAAAAAACAAAGCAGGCATAGTTAGGAGAGAATAAAGAGAAGCATGAGAGATGACACTAAGTGTCGAGTAAAACAAAATGGCATGTTTGCTGCAAATGATAATTAAGCTGGTTTCTGAGTAGCTACTCAAGGCTAAAGTCATTGGGCAGGTAGATTTAAGAAATCCACTTAGTTCTAACATTCTTAGATTGATCACCTCTGTTACAAAATCCCATGACACTTGTTACCAATATTCCCCTCTTCCAGCATCCGGGGCTTTCGGGAATTGCCTTCCACTCAGATCTGGAGCTGACAGTCCCCATTACATATTCATCAACCAAGACGGTTCTTTTTAAAGAGTAACCCAGTAACAGCTCTCTCAAAGGTACATTTAAAACTGCCAACTCTTTCACTCACCCTTCTTAAGAATTCAGTAACTAGACTGTTTAAAAACTACTACTGTGAAGCAAAGTAGGAGAAAGAACATTCCTGACAAAACTTTAAGTGTTCTAAATAATCAACAATCTAAAATTCTGGGCTCCCCATAATTCCTAATATGTTTCAGAAACAATCTCTTTATCATCACAAAATAAGCATAAGACTTGTATAACAAAACATACTTGGATGAGTTTGACATTTGTAGAGAGAAAGAAAATGAGTAGGATATGCCTTTCTGCCATGAATGGAAAATAAATTAAATCACCTCTTTAAAACATAAAGTATGACTTCTAAAAAGGAATTAAACAGTCTCTAAAGAGTTTTATAGCATAATTATAATGCATAAAATGCATTAAATAAAATACATAAAATACATAAAATGCACTTATGTAAAATTATTAAAATATTGTTTCTTTAATACATCAATTTGATTCAAGTCTAGTCAATTTAATTGAGAAAGAACTTATTAAACTTAAATAATATAATTTATGACTAGCTGCCTGATATATGGCAGATGCTTTTAATTCTGGTATACTATGTCCTTCCACAAATGGAGATGGAGTTAAACATGTAATTTTCCTAAAAGAAACAACCTTATGTCCCGCTTATTTGAGTATCTCATGGTATGGATATGTCCCCTCAATGCCCACAAAGAACACTGACACACAATATTTAGCTTGCATATATAAAAGAGAAATGCAGGCCAAAATTACAAAAAATAAATTTGAAAATGAAGAATTATCTATAGGAGACATGGTCAATCTTTTCTGGTACATTTTATCCCTTGATCAAGTGGGAAGCTGAGAAATAGAACACTATCAAATCTTCCTGGGTCATTTATAGAATTTCTGCATTACTCCCAACTGAATGTGTATTAAAGCATTCAGACTACTCCTGGAAATGAGTTGATGATACTGTTTGCATTATAGCACACAGAATCTCTCTTATTAGGAACCATCAGAAATACCGCTTCTTTATATAAAAGTCCAGAAAAGACACTGTCGCTTTTAACCTCATGCACACAGGGGCGCCTGGGTGGCGCAGTCGGTTAGGCGTCCGGCTTCAGCCAGGTCACGATCTCGCGGTCCGTGAGTTCGAGCCCCGCGTCAGGCTCTGGGCTGATGGCTCAGAGCCTGGAGCCTGTTTCCGATTCTGTGTCTCCCTCTCTCTCTGCCCCTCCCCCGTTCATGCTCTGTCTCTCTCTGTCCCAAAAATAAATAAACGTTGAAAAAAAAATTTTAAAAAAACAACAAAACAAAACAATATTTATAACCTCATGCACACAGAGGATCATTAGGGAATTGTCCCCATTTCCCTTTCTACTTTAAACCTAAAGAAAAATTTCCAACTATCTTTGAAAACTACAAGTCCTTCTGAAGTATATTTGTATACTAGCTGACTTCAGCTTCATCTTATTGTTCCATCCTAAATTTCTTTCAGTTTGATTTCTTTTCTTTTGTCTTCCTTTTGTACGCCTTCAAATCTATTCTGGAGCAAAGGTGGGTTGCAGTCCTTTCAGCTAACATGTAAACATGTCCCTACCATGTTTCTACCAGATTTTCTTCTACATATTTTCCTCCAGGATTTCTGTCCCCCAAACCGCCTTCCTAAATACTACTCTACTTGGCCTTTCACATTTTCGAAGAAAGATAAGGGGCTTGGTGTTTCAAAGACGTAGTAAGTCCCCACACACATCTAGACATCGTGCCTCTATTATGCATAAATTTGAAAATTAAAGTTAATAATCTCTTTGATTTCTGTGAATCCAGTGAATAGCTTTTGAAACTTGGTATTGAGCCCAGAAAACGGTCCATGGGCTGTTTCACACACACACAAAACTCTCTCAAATGCTTGCATTTATGTGCTAAGTAGATAGTTATTTAGATCTTTTTCAACAAAAGATCTTAATTTATTGACTTAAACATTCAAACATATACTATGTGCCCAAAGGTCTTGAAATGTTGGGAGTCTTCAACAAAGACAAATATACATAAACAGATAAATTAAAATAAATAAGTAATTTGTATGATAGAGATATGAATAAAATGTCATGGGACTCCAGAAGAACAAACAACCATGGAGGGTGGGGAGGGTGCTATATATATAAGTAAAGGAAAATGAAGAGAGATAAAGAAAAAACAAGATAAATGGAAAGGTTTTCTTCTTATCAATGTTTCTGCCACCAAATTTTGCAGAACAATGCTCCCCAATTTCCTTTCCAGCTAGGCTTATCTTTCCAGGAGGCATTCTATAGAATTCAAAAGGTCAATTTTCACACACTATCTGTGAAAAAAATGCCAACTGCAAAAGATTCCCAAGAATCTGCAGCCCTTCTCCATATCACTGGTGGGGAGAGAAATCAAGGCCTTACCTTGACCTCTGCAACTCAAATCCATATATAGGAGAGTTGGTTCTTTCATCAATATATGAAAGGTAGATTAAAAACCTCCCTCACAGAAGGGATTACAAAAAATTAAGTCAGAAGCATGAGAAAAGCAGAAGAGGCAGCAACAGAAATCTGAATTAGCTGGAGATGTGAATTAGCAATAAATATTAAAAAGAGCCCAAGACCAAAAAAAAAAAAAAAAGGCAAGAAACAAGTTTTCAAAAAATTTTAAGTGTATTTATTTATTTATTTTGAGAGAGAGACAAACAAGTGCGGGAGGAACACAAAGAGAAGGAGAGAGAGAAAAAATCCCAAGCAGGCTCCACACTGACAGCACAGAGCCCAATAGGGGCTCATTCTCATGAACCATCAGATCATGACCTGAGCCAAGTCAAGGGTAGGATGCTCAACTAATTGAGCTACCCAGTTATCCCACAAGTTTTCGATTTTCTAAAATGTAACTGAAAGTCTTTCTTCTTCAGAAAGAAAATAAAGTCATTGAACTCTTTTAAACTAAAATTGAAAGGGGCCACATGTTGCAAATACTGACTTTCACCATGATGTTACTACAAAACAATGTATAGCAATTGTCATTAAGTGTGCTGCAAATAGTTAATAAATGGCCCCAGAATCAGAATACCCCATGGAGTCACAGCAGGAAAAGTTTAGAAAAGTACCATTATATCATTTGACCAAAAGAAAGCTATATAGCTATTGAGGTTTATAACAGATCAACTGGAGAAAAACAAATCACTACATGAAATTATTTTCTACTTACCCCCATCATCCTCTTCAAGAATGCATATTTTAAAAGGATACAAGTTATTATATTAAAAATTACTTTCTCTGTCATTTTATAAGCTACACCAAACAACAAAGAAAAAACTAAGCTACAAATTTCCTAGTATCAATTCCAACTATTATCTTTTACCAAACTAAAATGTATATTATCACTACCTTTCAATCTAGTCCTCCTCCAGTATACAAAATCAATAATATAAAATATTTCATAACATTTTTAAAGTACCTTAAAATTTTAGAAGAGAATATAAATGTTTCAGAAAAGTGGAGAAAGACATACTAGAGAAGAATAAAATTAAAATACCACACTAATCATGATGTAAAACACAGCACATGGACAACTGTTAAGAGAACTCTCAATGAAACTATAATTTAGTTCTTCTGTATCTATACCTGGCTATTTCCTGCCAAGTAATCAATGTAACTTTTAACATGAATAATACAGTGTACTTAACAGGATCAATACTTTTAGTTGTGTGGTTTTTTTTTTTTTTTATTTTCAATGTTTATTTTTGAGAGAGAGAGCAAGCGGGGGAGGGACAGAGAGCGAGGGAGACACAAAATCTGAAGCAGGCTCCAGGTTCTGAGCTGTCAGCACAGAGCCTGATGCAGGGCTCAAACTCATGAACCATGAGATCATGACCTGAGCCGAAGTTGCTCAACCGACTGAGCCACCCTAGGAGCCCCTGTGTTTTTCTTTTTAAAACGAAATACACTTTTATGTAATTGCTTTATTTTCAGGTGCCATCATGTTAGAACCCTTCATCTCTGAAGATATTTGCATTAAGGAATCTACCTTGGCCCTTGATCAACTGTAGGATCGAAGAAATTCAGAGCCCTACATGGAACAACATTTCCTACCTCCTATCTTTCATTTGTTGCTCATCTTAGGGAGTACAGTCCATCGAGTGAACACTAAGCAGTGTTTCAAAAGCATCTGACATTAAAAAAGGGTCATTCTGGGTTGGGTGTGGGCCCCCCATTCTGGGCTTCAGTAGAAAGAAGAAAGACATAAGTGCATCCCTCCAGAGACTAGGGTAAATACAGGATTATAAACACTGAGTTTGCTTTGCAGACCTTTGGAAAAGAGCCTAGAATAAAATCCTTAACACTGTGGGTTATTGTTGGTTTTAAAGGGAACTCATGAGGAAGTAATAATGATGTGAAATAATGAAAATAATTATAATAACCATAGCAAACACTTATACCAAGCCCAATGCAACATTCTGGATGCTAATTCTATGCTTTAACATGCATTAAGTCATATAATTCTCAAAACAGCCCTATGTAGTAGATGCTATTCTTACTGACATTTGACAGATGAGGAAACTGAGTACAGGGATTAAGAAATTTGCCCAAGGTTACAAAGCTGGTAAATGATATTTCATGCTATACTCTGTTATTACAAGTCCAAATTGAGTTTCTAACGACTTTTTCTCTATAAGTCAATGTGGGGGAAAATCAAAATTCTTAACTCTAACACTCATGCTACTATTTTAGGAAAATTTGGTGATAGATAGATATCTGAATAGTAATGATGCCCTTCAATTTACTCTCCACTTATGGATCAGTCCACTGAGAAGTCAGAAATTTATTATACAAAACTGAAAACTTTTGAGAAAGGAATTAAACAACCAAATTTCATAAAACATTGCTGCACAAATGTGGTTCTTAATTCTTAAGACAAATACAAAGTGCTTTCCCAGTTTCAGGCTCCATATAAAGCTGACATTAATCTTTCATCTTCCCAGCCAATAATACAAAATACTTTAAAAGACAACAAAAGATGCAAAGAGAAAAACAACCAAAAAGAAAAATCTTAAGATACATTTGAACACTGTACAGTTTTTAAAAGATTACTTAAAATTTAGATTTAGTGAAACTTGTATCTCTATGTCCTCATTATCTCTGAAGTTAAGAAAAGGATCAAGAAAAGCACAAGGAAGGCAATAAAGGAAGAGAGTCAGAGTGGAGAGGTAAGGTGGCCACCATCTTCGAAGGCAATAGACAGAAATTTCCTTTTGGCATTCTCAGCCCAACTCAGGATGTGGAGCCTCAACCTCAGGTGGTGGCTACCACTGGCCACCTGAAGCAGTAATTCACAAACTTTTATATACACGATAATAACTGGACAATTCCAGTGCCCTATCCCCTAGAATTCTAACTCAGCAGCCTTGAAAGTGGAGCATAAGAATTTTCAATTTAACAAGACTCCTACTGATTTTGTTTGAGTTAGCTGCAGATCATAATCTAAGAAATACAGAAGAGAAATTTAAGACTTAGTACCCAGTAAGCACTGCACAGTACTTTACATCACACACTTTTAGAACATTCTGGGCTCCTACCTGTTTCAACATCCTTAGACCTGTGTTCTTCATCAGGAGGTGTAGCTGGTGGCCGAACAGGTGGGACTCGTCGGGGAAACTGCCCTTCTGTGTAATCCAGTGAGTGAGTGGGTTGGCTGACTGCAGCCCAGGTGTAAAGTTGATCTTGCTATATTTAAAATTTTTTAAATAAAAATAAAAAAAATAAAATGTAAAGCTATTTTAATTCAATCATGAAAAAATGAAGTTTTTTTAATTGTTACAACATCATTTTTATCTTATACATACATATGCAGGGCGTGTGTGTGTGTGTGTGTGTGTATCAAACATTAAAACAGCATTGCCTACTATCCAACGTAGATTCATGATGGCAACATTCATTCACACAATTATTTCAATTTCATAACCATACTTGTCTCAAATTTTTCTTTCTTTTTCAATTTATTTTTTTTTAATATTTATTTTGAGACAAAGAGAGAGAGAGTGCATGGGGGAGGGGCTAGCACAGAGAATCCCAAGCAGACTCCACGCTGTCAGGACAGAGCCTGAATCAGAACTCAATCTCATGAACCATGAGATCATGACCTGAACTGAAACTAAGAGTTGTAATCTTAACTGCCTGAGCCACCCAGGCACATCTCAATTTATTTTCTATAGAAAAATACAATTTTTTTTTTTTTGTGGTGGAGATTCCGTGTGCATCTGCAAGGAAATATAAGACCAGAAAATCCAGACATTCAGAGAACTCCCTGAACTAGAATCTTTAAGACATTTGAATATGATGTCCCTTTAAAATCTGTTTAAACACTTGTGGCAAAGTCAAAGGACAGGCTGTACTTGGGCACCGCAGAACAATAATAGCTTCCTTGCCTTCAACAACAAAAAGCCTAGGAAACCAACTTATCATGGGTCCAGGCTTCAAAATGTTTGGGACAAAAACCACGAAAAAGTAAATGAACTTGCCAAGAGTAAAAAAATTGGACAGGGATCTTCTGGCAAAGAAAGTGCTTCCCAGCTGAAGACTAACAGAATCTGGACAGAATGAGAAGGCTCATAACTACACCTAATGCCAGGAAGCAAAGTGGAAATCTCACAAAGGAGGCCACTTTGAGGCCTATAAACACCTTGGAAAACTTCTCATTAGGATTTCGGAATAACATGTTTAACCATTTTAGGATGCATGCACTTCTCTCCATGATATTTTCCTTACTTGTAGGTATATTTGCCTATAGCTTATGGTCAACCTAAAGTAAAACAAAGAGAATAACAGTATTGTAGAGGTGAAGAGCAAATGAAAAACAAAACAAAACAAACAACAACAACAAAAAACCGTACTGTAACCACTGTGTTGAGACTATAAAGCAAATGGAGTTAACCCAGGACAGGCATTGCCATTTCTATAATGCATTTAACAAATTAATCTAATAAATTCACAAATTATTGATCAGCATAGACAGTAAGACACAGTGTATATATCTGTAGTTTAAGCTTTAACTTTACAGACACTGGCCCTATTTGAGAATTCAGATTCTTGGATTTGGCTAGTATTACATAAGGGTCACATTGAAGACCTGGCTAAGCATTTCAGCTTTCCATACTGTTTCAACTGTTCATACACAGTTTTTGAATGTTTATTTATTTTTGAGAGAGAGACAGAGTGCAAGTGGGGGAGGGGCAGAGAGAGAGGGAGACACAGAATCCAAAGCAGGCTCCAGGCTCCGAGCTGTCAGCACAGACGTGGGGCTCAAACACATGAACCGTGAGATCGTGACCTGAGTCCAAGTTAGACGCTTAACCAACTGAGCCACCCAGGCGCCCCATTCAACTATTCCTCTCTTGATCGACAGCAAAGGCTTTGCTTTTCAGCCTACTGCGTGTCAGAAATAGCTTTTCGCCGGTGAAATTAGTAGTTTGTTTAATTAACATGATGTTGGAAATGAGATCTCAGTAGTGAAACTGAAGTAATTCCATCTACGAGGATTGACAAAAATATCAGAGAATATCCTCATTCTTAAAAGAACAGAGTAAGACTTGGGTGAGGGATGATGTCAAGGCTTGATGCTCTGACAGCGGTGCGTCCAGCCACTGCTTTAGGAAAATGTCTCCTTGCCTGCTGCCAAACGTTAGGCACAGAATCCTGCCTCTTTCGTTTCTGCAATACCTAAACCTTTCATGGAAAGTGTAGTCAAGCACCTACCCAGGCAGCAAGCTATACGTTCCCTGACAAAGCAACTCTTGCCTAGAGAGCTTTATCATCCTAATAACAGACCCACTCAGCCTCTGACTTTGTGCCACATGAAAAAGGCAGCAACAACTAAGGGGATAAACGGTTTCACTTTAGGATTGCACAGTTCACCAAAACACAAAGTATATTGAAAGCACTTTATAAAACTTCATGTAAACAAACAGCAACAACAACAAATTCGGTTCAGTCCAGTTTTTTAGCTACGCTCCAGTATTGTAATATATCACAATGCTATGATGGTAATCTCAAAACCCTTCCTTCAAAGCAGAGCTCTACTAGCAGAAAATAAGCAAAACACAAATTTCTTTTGTGGCTTTTTAACACCTACAAATGCCACCTCTTCAACCTAGCATTTAATTTTTTCTATATGACTCTCATCCACCCACCCAAATCCATCCCTCCATGTTCCCTAAGTCAAACTTCACTCCATTACCATAACTCCCTAGTTCTCCTCATTATGGAATGTAATCTCTCAGTAAAAGTCTAGCTGAAGTTCCACCTCACATGGACCACTCATGCATCAGAACACTGATACAGCACCCTGCCACCATTCATTTTGAGAAGTAACGGTATGCCGTCAAGGATGGTGGCATAACACCTTACTGAGTGCATCTAATCTTTCCTCAAATTGACTGAAAACTCCTTCAGCCCATGAAGTATGCACACAGGTCCTACAAATCTCCCCTAGCAATTGACAACACTAGGATGACTACATAAAAGCCACTTAACTGAACTAACAGAATTGGCAGATAAAAAAGAAGTAAAAAGATGGTTTGTCAGTATGAGCAGCGGCAGTAGCTCATTTTCTTCATATACATAACAAGATACCAAACAGGTACTTTCTGGATGCCACATGGAAAACAAATCTATTATATTATCTGTTTTATCTAAACCTATCAGCAATTATACAATATAAAGAAAAATAGGAACAGGGTCAACCTGGCAGCAAAGTAGGGGGACCCGAAGTTCCCCCATCCCTCACACACAGCAGTGTTGAGGTCAGAGAACTTGGAATTCCAAGAGTATGAGCTGCAGAGTGACAGAGACATCTCCAGGGGCCCATGGGGACAACTTGGTGGGCCATAGGTGCACGATTGAAAACTTGGAGAGATAAAATGGGAGGCATAGGAAGAGAGGGGAGGGATCCCTTTGGAGAGACAAAAGGAAGAGAAAGAGAGGCTGTTGAAGTGTAGGACTGTATTTGGACCAGAGAAAACCCATGGACCGGGGAACAGAAAAAAAAGATAAAGATCTAATTTCTTTTTTTTTTTTTAATTTTTTTTTCAACGTTTATTTATTTTTGGGACAGAGAGAGACAGAGCATGAACAGGGGAGGGGCAGAGAGAGAGGGAGACACAGAATCGAAACAGGCTCCAGGCTCTGAGCCATCAGCCCAGAGCCCGACGCGGGGCTCGAACTCACGGACCGCGAGATCGTGACCTGGCTGAAGTCGGACGCTTAACCGACTGCGCCACCCAGGCGCCCCAAAGATCTAATTTCTAAGTGCCTGGCTTTCTCTGGACTGGGGCCAGCGGCCCCGTTGACGTACCTGGGGAGAAGGGGAGCCAGTCCCAGTCTTGGTAACTAGCACAGAGGTGCAGTCCTCAGTGAGAGAAAGCAATCCCCTCCCTTGAGTGCTCTGTGAAGAAGGCACATAGCCATTCCAAGGACAAAAGACCTTGCTTGCACCCGCCAGTCAGAGGCCCTTTGTCGGCTGGCTGGGCTGAGGGGCTCTACCCTAGAACCAGGGTGTACAGGTGGGACCCTTTAAGACTGATGGTTTGAATCCCAACCAAGCACCAGGGAAGCACAGGAGACTGTGGAGCGGGACAGACGGCCTCATTTGCACCAGCTCAGCACTGTGGGGGGAGCCAGAGGCCCTCTATCACTGGGGTGGAGTGGCATTTTTCTGGAACTGGGGTGAGCAGAGCGAGATCCTTTAAGACAATGGGGTTTGAATCCCAGCCATGTGCCAGGGAGGTGCAGGAGGTAGTGGAGTGGGACAAACCACCCTGTTCCCACCCACGCAGCACTGTGAGGAGCCAGAGGCCCTTTGTAATCTGGCTGGGCAGAGTGGCACTTCCCTGAAACCGTGGGCATGTAGTGGGACCCTTTAAGACCCTAACTGGGGTTTGAATCCCGCTGAGTACCTGGGAGGTGCAAGAGACTGTGGAGCAGAACATACCCAGCCTGCTCCCACATGCACAGCACTGTGCAGATGGCTTAAACAGAGTGTTTGGGACACCCAGTCTGGGGAGGAGAGACTGGGGTGTCACCATTTTTATCCCCATCACCAATAAGATGAGGCTTTAGGGAACAAAGGGCCCACAGTGGAGGCAGGACCCGCCTCCGACCAAGCCACACCCCTCCAAGTCTGGTCACTGTGAATTTACCAGTGTTTGACTGGCACTGGCCAACCAGACAACCCCTTCCTCCAGACGAGCACAGCCACTGGCTCCAAGGCACCGAGCGGTTTTGCATTTTCTCATTTGATTCTTGGTCAATTCTTATTTTATATATATATTCCTTTTTATTTCCTTCCTTTCCTTCCTCTAATTTCTTTGTTCTCTAGTCTGGTTATCCTGGTTGTTGGTTTCTTTAAGCAGACATATTGAATCTATTATTTTTACACCTCTTCTGTATCTCCTTCTTATTTATCTTCCTCTCTCTCTCAGGATTAAGTCATATGGTCATATGTCTGGTCAATTTTCTTTTTTTTTTTTTCCTTTTGCCCACCCCTGTCATTTCTCTCTTTGTATGGGATAAGGCTTCTTCCACCACCACCCTCTTTTTAAAATTGTTTTTCCAGGGTTACTTCATGGTGGAAGGTCCAAAGCACTATTAAAAGTAGGGAGACAAAGCAGCCAGAGTCACAACAACAGAGAGCATGTAACATATTACGAAAACACCTCCTGAAAGGCCAGGCCCTGGACAGTGTATAATCCCTTTTTAATATAGTAGTGCTCGCAGGTACAGGACACATTAACAAACTATTACAACAAGTAAGGGATGGAATACTAGCCAAAATGATGAAAAGGAAGAATTCACCTCAAAAGAAACTCCAGGAAGAATGGCGGCCCGAGAATTGCTCAAAACAGATATAAACAAGATATTTGCTAAGAATTTAGAATAATAGGCATAAGATTAATCACTGGGCTTGAAAAAAACAGAGGACAGCAGAGAATCTATTGCTGCAGAGATCAAGGAACTAAAAAATAGCCATGATGAATTAAAAATGCTATAAAGCAGGTGCAAAATAACTAATTGCAGTAAGAACAAGACGAAAGAAGCAGAGTGGAGAATAAATGAAATAGAAGATAAAATTATGGAAAATGATAAAACCGAGGAAAAGAGAGATAAGAAAATATTAGACCATGAGGGGAGAATAAGAGAACGAAGTGATTCAATGAAACTTAATAATATCCATATCATAGGAGTTCCAGAAAAAGAGAGAGAGAAAGGGGCAGAAAGATTACTTGAATAAATTATAAATGAGAACCTCCCTATTCTGTGGAAGGAAGCAGATATCCAACTCAAGGAGGCAAAGAAAACTCCCTTCAGATTTAACAGGAATAGGTCTTCTCCATGGCATATCATAGTGAAACTGGCAAAATACAAAGATAAAGAGGGAATTCTGAAAGCAGCTAGGGACAAATGGACCTTAAACTACAAGGGTAGGCACATAAAGGTAGTAGCAGACCTGTCCGCCCAAACTTAGCAGGCCAGAAGGGAGTGGCAGGAAACATTCAATGTGTTGAATAGGAAAAATATGCAGCCAAGAATTCTTTATCCAGCAAGGCTGCATCCAGAATAGAAGGAGGGATAAAGGCTTTCCCAGACAGACAAAAACTGAGGGAGTTCATGACCACTAAACCAGCCCTGTAAGAGATCGTAAGGGGTACTCTGTGAGTGGAATGCTGCAAAGACTACAAAAGACCAGACACATCACCACAACCATGAAACCTACAAATAACACAAGGACACTAAATCCATATCTTTCAATAATAATGCTGAATGTAAAAGGACTAAATGCTCCAATTAAAAGACAGAGGGTATCAGAATGGATTAAAAAACAAGATCCAGGAGCACCTGGGTGGCTCAGTCAGTTAGGTGTCTGACTCAGCTCAGGTCATGACCTCAGGGTCTGTGAGTTCAAGCCCTGTGTCGGGCTCTATGCTGACAGGCTCAGAACCTGGAGCCTGCTTCAGATTCTGTGTCTCCCTCTCTCTCTGCCCCTCCCCCACTCACGCTCTGTCTCTGTCTCTCTCAAAAATAAATAAACATTAAAAAAATTAAAAAAAAAAAACAAGATCCATCTATATGCTGTCTACAAGAGAACCATTTTTAGACCTAAGGACAACTTCAGATTGAAAGTGAGGGGATGGAGAACCATCTATCATGCTATGGAAGTCAAAAGAAACCTGGAGGAGCCATACTTACATCACACAAACTAGATTTAAACAAAAGTCTGTAAGAAGAGATGAAGAGGGGCATTTTATCATATTTACGTGGTCTATCCATCAAGAAGAGCTAACAATTATAAATGCTTATGCCCCCAATTGAATTCACCCAAATATATAAAATAATTAATCACAAACATAAGCAATCTTATTAATAAGAATATGGTAATTTCAGGGGACTTAGTGAATGGACGGATCTTCTAGGCAAAATCAAAAAAAAACAATGGCCTTGAATGATCCATTGGACCAGATGGACTTGACAGATACATTCAGAACTTTTCATCCAAAAGAAGCAGTATACACATTCTTCTCAAATGCACATGCAAAATTCTCCCAGATAGATCACATACTGGATCATGAGAGGGGCCTCAATAAAAATAAAAGAATTGAGATCACACCATGCATATTTGCAAATAACAATGCTATGACACTTGAAATCAAGTTTGAAATCGTTTCAATCACAAGAAAAAAATTGGAAAACCCCAAAGGAATGGAGGTTAAAGAGCAACCTACTAAACAATGGATGGGTCAGCCAGGCAATTAAAAAAGAAATTTAAAAAACATATGGAAGCAAATGAAAATGAAAACACAACAGTCCAAACTCTTTGGGATGCAGCAAAGGCAGTCCTAACAGGAAAATGCACTGCAATCTAGGCCTATCTCAAGAAACAAGAAAAATCCCAAATACAAAACCTAATGACTCATCTAAAGGAATTAGAAGCAGAACAGCAAAGAAACAAAGAAACCCCATGGCCAGCAGAAGAGGAGAAATAAAGATTAGAGCAGAAATAAACAATATAGATTTTTTTTAAAAAGGTAGAATACATCAATGAATGTAAGAACTGGGTTTTTGAAAAAATAAACAAAATTGATAAACCCCTAGCCAAACTTCTCAAAAAAGAAAAGAGAGGACCCAAATAGATTAAATCACAAATGAAAAAGGACAGATCACATCAACACCACAGAAATACAAACAATTATCAGAGAATACTATGACAAATTACATGCCAACAAACTGTGGACAACCTGGAAAAAATGGACAAATTCCTAGACACCCTCAGACTAACAAAACTCAAATGGGAAGAAATAGAAAATTTGAACGGACCCATAACCAACAAATAAATTGAATCAGTTGTCAAAAATCTCCCAACAAATAAGAGTCCTGGACCAGATGGCTTCCCAGGGGAATTCTATCAGACATTTAAGGCGGAGTTAATACCTATACTTCTCAAGCTATTCCAAAAAATATAAATGAAATGAAAGCTTCCGGACTCATTCTATGAGGCCAACATTATGCTGATTCCCAAACTAGAGAGAGAGCCCAATAAAAAGGAGAATCACATGTGGATGCAAAAATTCTCAAGAAGATACTAGCAAATCGAATTCAACAGCATATAAAAAGAATTATTCACCATGATCAAGTGGAATTCACTCCTTGGCTGCAGGGCTGGTAATTCTATACATCACATTAATAGAAAAAAGGATAAGAACCATATGATCCTGTCAATAGATGCAGAAAAAAGCATTTGAGAAAATACAGTATCCTTTCTTAATTAAAACCCTCAAGTTGGGATAGAAGGAACATACATAGCTTAACATCATAAAAGCCATATATGAAAAGCCCACAACTAATATCATCCTCAGTAGGGAAAAACTTTCCCCCTGAGATAAGGAACATGACGGGGATGTCCACTCTCACCATTGTTTAACATAGTGTTGGAAGTACTTGCCTCAGCAATCAGACAACAAAATGAAATAAAAGGCATCCAAATTGGCAAAGAATAAATCAACCTTTCACTTTTTGCCGATGAAATGATATTCTACATGGAAAACCCAATAGACTCCACCAAAAAGATGCTAGAACTGATACATGATTTCAGCAAAGTCGCAGGGTACAAAATCAATGCACAGAAATGGGTTGCATTTCTATACACCAATAATGAAGCAGCAGAAAGGGGAATCAAGAAATCAGTCTCATTTACAATTGGACCAAGAACCATAAAATACCTAGGAATAAACGTAATCAAAAATGTAAAATATCTGTATGCTGAAAACTATAGTAAGCTTATGAAGGAAATTGAAGAAGACACAAAGAAATGGAAAAACATTCCATGCTCATGGATTGGAAGAATATATATTGTTAAAATGTCAATACTATCCAAAGCGATCTACACATTCAATGCAACACCAATCAAAATTGCACCAGCATTCTAGTCAAAGATAGGACAAACAATCCTAAAATTTGTATGGAACCACAAAAGACCCTGAATAGCCAAAGCAATCCTGAATAAGAAAACCAAAGCTTGAGGCATCACAATCTCAGACTTTAGCCTCTACTATAGACCTTAAATCATCAAGACAATATGGTATTGGCACAAAAACAGACACATAGACCAACGGAATAGAATAGAGAATCCAGTATTGGACACACAAATGTATGGCAGACTAACCTTTGACAAAGCAGGAAAGAGTATCCAATGGAAAAAAAGACAGTCTCTTTAGCAAATGGTGCTGGGACAACTGCACAGCAACATGCAGAAGAATGAAACTAGACCACTTTCTTACACCATTCACAAAAATAAACTCAAAATGGATAAAAGACCTAAATGTGAGACAGGAAACCATCAAAACCCTAGAGGAGAAAGCAGGCAACAACCTCTTTGACCTCAGCCACAGTAATTTCTTGCTCAACACATCTCCAAAGGCAAGGGAATTAAAAGCCAAATGAACTATTGGTACCTCATCAAGATAAAAAGCTTCTGTACCACAAAAGAAACAATCAACAAAACTAAAAGGCAACTGGCAGAATGGGAGAAGACACTTGCAAATAACATATCGGATAAAGAGTCTGTATTCAAAATTTATAAATAACTTACCAAACTCAACACCCAAAAAACAAATAATCCAGTGAAGAAATGGGCAGAAGACATGAATAGACACTTTTCCAAAGAAGACATCCAGATGGCCAACAGACACATGAAAAGATGTTCAATATCAGTCACCATCAGGGAAATACAAATCAAAACCATGATGAGATACCACCTCACACCAGTCAGTGGCTAAAATGAACAACTGAGGAAACAACAGATGTTGGTGAGGATGTGGAGAAACGGGAACCCTCTTGCACTATTGGTGGGAATGCAAACTGGTGCAACAGCTCTGGAAAACAGAGTGGAGGTTCTTAAAAAATTAAAAATAGAACTACCCTACAACCCAGCAATAGAGCACTACTAGGAACTTATCCAAAGGATACAGGAGTGCTGATTCATAGGGGCACTTGTACCCCAATGTTTATAGCAGCACTTTCAACAATAGTCAAGTTATGGAAAATGCCCAAGTGTCCATCAACTGATGAATAGATACAGAAGATGTGGTTTACACATACAATGGAATACCACTTGGCAATGAGAAAGAATGAAATCCTGCCATTTGCAGCAATGTGGATGGAACTGGAGGGTATTATGCTAAGTGAAATAAGTCAGTCAGAGAAAGACAGATATCATATGGTTTCACTCATATGTAGAACTTGGGAAACTTAACAGAAGACCATGGGGGAAGGGAAGGTAAAAAATTAGTTTCAAACAGAGGGGGAGGCAAATCATAACAGACTCTTAAATACAGAGGGCTGATAGAGGGGACATGGGGGAGAGCAGGAAATGGGTGATAGGCATTGAGAAGGGCACTTGCTGGGATGAGCACTGGGTGTTGTATGTCAGTGATGAATCACAGGAATCTACCCCCAAAACCAAGAGCACACGGTATACACTATATGTTAGCTAACTTGACAATAAATTATATATAAAAAATAAAAATGTGGAAACCATTCTAAATTTAAAAAGAAAAGAAAAGAAAAAGAAAAATATGTGTAGCCAATGCTCCTGGGATATAATCAGTGCCACCATAGACAAATCTTTCAACCTTATGAAGTCTTGATATTCTTATCAGTAAATCAGGAAAAACACCCGCCTGGTCTTTTTTATGGGGCTGGCATGAAGCAGGAGCAGAAAGAGCTATGAAAGCCTATGTGGAAAGAACTATGAAAATGACATGATGTTATTCAAATATAACACACCATGAATACCACCTGTTTTGATTTTTTAAATCTATGTTTGATTAGAATAATCATACATCATTTCTTATATTTAAAAAAGTCCTTTTCAGAGGAATTCAAAGTCATCATCATATCTACACATCAAGATACAGAACCAACACTAAATCTTTGCTTTAGGATGAGAAACTAGTTTCAGCAAACCTTGGTCTACAGAGTTTTCTTGGCATTTGTGCTGAATGTCACTAAATTTTGAATTCAATTATAATTAATGTGGTCTCTTGGGGCATCTGGGTGGCGCAGTCGGTTAAACGTCCGACTTCAGCCAGGTCACGATCTCGCGGTCCGGGAGTTCGAGCCCCGCGTCAGGCTCTGGGCTGATGGCTCAGAGCCTGGAGCCTGTTTCCAATTCTGTGTCTCCCTCTCTCTCTGCCCCTCCCCCGTTCATGCTCTGTCTCTCTTGTCCCAAAAATAAATAAACGTTGAAAAAAAAAATTAAAAAAAAATAATAATAATTAATGTGGTCTCTCCTCGACCATCCATGAATGTCTTTTACTTTCTTCTATTTCCATTTAACATGTCAGGAATGTATTTGTTACTTTCCCAAGTAGGGTTATAAGCCCCTTACTCCAGCTACCATATCCTACCTATATCCACCTTTTCCCCAGGACATTATTCTGTACATATAGCTGACATACAATGAGTATTTAGGAACCAGAAAGGTTAGGAGCAATAAAAATGGGCTTTTTTTGACAAATCAAATCATAATTTTATATCTGGGTTGAAACTGAAATATGTTTTCCATAGCACTACTATATTCTTTTAAATTCTTGAACTCTGTTTTCATTTTAGTTGAACTGGATCATGTCTTTCTGTTTAAGAAAAATAAATTTTCTACCATAGGCAGATCAGAAGATTTAAAATCATATACTAAAAGTGACATAAATAGACCATAGGCCCACTATCTCTAAAAAGAAAAAAACGTTACTGGTAGCAGATATTTACCTATCTTTTAACTGAGTTGTAAATAATAATCCCCAAAATAACTCAGAACTATAATCCATAGTTTATTTTAGAGAAACCACTAGAAAATATAAAGTTCAAAATTAGGCATTCTAAAAGTGCTTCACTGAGATTTTTCAAGCCAAGGTAAGGGTTTGGTTATCAACTTAAAATATCTCCAATTCACATTTTTCTGACAGTACTTTATACAAGAAAATTTCATTGTCCATTAATCTGTATGTTAAAGCAGAAACTACTCCTTGAGAGGAAATATTGCCCTTCTGGCAATTCTGATGACTCATCCGTGAATGGAGATGGGATATCCATATATATGGGAATAAATCTTATTTTGGGTACCTCACTCCCTCAGAAGCTCTCAGCACTGCGCAAGCTCAAGTGTCTATCAAGGCTAATAGATCTATATTTGACTGCTAAAATATAGAACTGCAACTCAGATATTCCAAGTACAATCTCCCATCAAATATCAGAAGTTTGACTGAGGGTGAATATATCTTTTCAAATCAGTGTTTGAGTTTTCTTTGAGTAAATACCCAGTGGTGGAATTCCTGGATCATATGGTAATTCTATTTTTAATATTTGGAGGAAACTCAATACTGTTTTCAACAGTTGTTGCACCAATTTATATTCCCACCACAGTGTACAGGGTAACCTTTTCTCCACATCCTCATCAACACTTGTTATTTCTTGTCTTTTTTATCCTAGCCATTCTGACTGAAATGGTGTTATCTCATTGAGGTTTTTATGTGCATTTCCCTGATGATAAGTGATATCAAGAATCTTTTCTTGTATCTGTTGGCCATCTGTTGTCTTCTTTGAAAATGTCTATTCAGGGGCGCCTGGGTGGCGCAGTCGGTTAAGCGTCCGACTTCAGCCAGGTCACGATCTCGCCGTCCGTGAGTTCGAGCCCCGCGTCGGGCTCTGGGCTGATGGCTCAGAGCCTGGAGCCTGTTTCCAATGCTGTGTCTCCCTCTCTCTCTGCCCCTCCCCCGTTCATGCTCTGTATCTCTCTGTCCCAAAAATAAATAAACGTTGAAAAAAAAAAAATTGAAAATGTCTATTCAGGTCTTTTGTCCCTATGTTCATTGCAGCATTATTTACCATAGCCAAAATATGGAAGCAGCTTAAGTGTCCATTGATAGATGAATGGATAAAGAAGATGTGGCACACGCACACACGCGTGTGCTCACACACACACACACACACACAGGGCCATAAAAACGAACGATTATTACTGGGCCATAAAAAGAATGAGATCAGGGTGCCTGGGTGGCTCAGTCGGTTGAGCATCTGACTTCAGCTCAGGTCATGATCTCACGGTCTGTGGGTTCAAGCCCCGAGTCAGGCTCTGTGCTGACAGCTCAGAGCCTGGAGCCTGCTTCAGATCCTGTGTCTCCCTCCCTCTCTGCCCCTCCCCCACTCTCACTTTGTCTCACTCTGTCTCTCAAAAATAAATAAATGTAAAAAAAATTTAAAAAAAAAAGAATAAGATCTTGTCACTTGTGACAGAGATGACATAGAGGATGTATTATACTAAATGAAATTAATCAGAGAAAGACAAATACTATATGATTTCACTAATATGTGGAATTGAAAAAAAAATGAATAAACAAAGAAAGAAACAGACTCATAAATACAGGGAACTGGTAGTTGCTCGTAAATACAGGGAACTGGTAGTTGCCAGAAACAATGGGAGAAATAGGCAAAAGGGATTCGAGAGGTACTAATTTCTAGTTATAAAACAGAAAAGTCAGGAGAAGTACAGCAAAGGGAATTATAGTCAATAACACTGTAATAATGGTATAGTGACAGATGGTGAATATGCTTATTGTGAACAATGTATAGAATTATTGAATCACTATGTAGTGCATCTGAAACTAATATAACGTTTGTCAACTATCCATAAGTAATATTTTTAAGTTTGAGAAAGAAAACTGTAAACACAATGCCAAAAACCATGTAGCTCATCCATTTCTTTACATATATTCTATTTATCCATAGAATGCACAGATAAAATCTGTATCGGTCCACCCAAGGGCTCCTTTACCGACACCTGGTCATATTGGCCTCAAGAATTACTTCAACTGAACTGTGCTTGGGTGTGATCTCTAAGAAAAAGAGACTGCCAGGTCCATTAGAAAAAGACAGCTTCATGCCATCACACAGTATCTTCTATGGGAGAGTTCTGAAGGTAACTTTACTTCTGATCTTAGAACTTCATAGCTTAAACTAAAAAAGTAAATAGTTGGATGGTATCTTGAGTTTAATTGTACTTTTTTCCATCTCATGGGCTACTGTGCCAACTAAATTTGTTTTTATGTTTTTTTTGTTTTTTGTTTTTTGGCTATTAGAAAACTTAAAATAAGTATATGGCCCACCTGCCACATGTTTTGGGGTTCCAGAATATATGTTTTTTAGAAGCCTCATTCCTAGCTCCATTCTATGTTCCTCTCAGTTTTGCTTTGTCTTTTCTTTCCACTGATAGCTAATTTTTATTATTTTATGGTATCTTACTTCTCTTAGTAATCACTGTAAGTATTTTTTGTAGTAAGGAGAAAATAAACACGTAATTAGTAATAGAAGAATGATGAAAGACCCATTTATTTACCTGTTTTAGCTCATTTGAACTTTTTATAAGATGACTGGCTGAATAAAAGATAGATCCATGATAGTAGACTGAATTGTACTGGCAATATTTTGGTCTGCATTGACAATTTAATTGTAAAAACCCAACAGCACAACTCTGTAGAATTGCTTTGGGGTAAGGAGATAAGAAAAAAAGTAATCAGTACCACATATGACATCATGCACTGGGTGTATTACTGTCTAATCTTTTCATGTTGTATGTAGCTGTAATCACAGTGCACATGCTTTTATAAATATGTTATTATAGATTTTTAAATGATTGCATCATCATACTTATAATTTATATTTCTGCCACAATCTTAACACAATTGCAATTATACTATAGCCACTTAATCAACTCTAAACAGAACATGTGAATGTGAGAACTCAAAGCATTCCTGGTTGGCATTTAAATAAGAAGTTATAAACCCGGAAGAGTATATTAAAATGACAAATAGAAAAGAATAATAAGAATAATATCAGGGCACCTGGGTGGCTCAGTCAGTTAAGCACCGACTTCAGCTAAAGTCATGATCTCATGGTTTGTGAGTTCAAGCCCCACGTCAGGCTCTATGCTGACAGCTCAGAGCCTGGAGTCAGCTTCAGATCCTGTGTCTTCCTCTTTCTCTGCCCCTCCCCTGCTTGTGCTCTGTCTCTCTCTCAAAAATAAAATAAACATTTAAAAAAGTTTTAAAAAAAGAGTAACATCAAAAAGACTAAATCTAAAGAAGAGCTGAGGTAACTGAAAATGTTTTGGGGATAATATAAGGGGGGATTTTCTTAGCTATGTTCAATAGAAGCACTGACATTGCTACCAATGAGATTACAAATTGGTGCGAATTTTCTGGAGGGAAACTGAGTATCAAAAAAATTTTTTAAAAATGCATTTGGCACCAGCAATCTACTTATAAAAGTTAGAAAACTTCTAAGGGGAAAATAAATCAATAATATGCAAAAACATTCATATACTAGAATATATTTATTCCAGTGTTGTGTATGTTTTAAAAATGAATGGGGGGGGAGGCATAATTTCTTTTTAAAAAGCAGCTGACACGTTATTGTTTGGTGGTTGTCGTCTTGTAAAAAAGCAAAATGAATGAAAAATTATAGTATGTACAAGTAACCAAGAGCCATTAAATTCCTATAATGTCAAATGCCCTGTAAAATTTTGTTCATAGCATAATGACAGGTGAAAGTGACTAAAAATTGTGCACCGTGGAATGAATATTTATATTCACACACACACATACACACACACACACACACACACACACACACACACACACACACGATCTGCCTAAAGACAAAGGTGAGTGGAGTATAAAATTAAAAACGAATTGGCAAGCCAGGATTCAAAGGACACACATCTACAGAGGCTAGGTAAATGTGTTACTTTTTTTTACCCCTCTGAGGGATTCTGTAAGAATTTGGGTGAACTTTATCAGGAGAAAAGGCTAGAGGATGGTACTCCCAAAAGGATGTTGGCCCTAGTAGCACCCCTCACTTTGGGCTATGATCCAAAAGACACTAGGAATAAAGGTAAACTACAAGGAGATAGGTCTTCTTGGGCTGAAATTCAGCTTCAAACACGTGAATCCCTGAATGTACTTCAAGGTGATCTTGGAATTTTATTGTCCCAGGTCCCTGGCAAAAACAAGCATAAATTCTACCTGGAATAGAATTCTGTCAATCTAGGCAGCTACATAACATAATAATGAAAATGAAAAAACAATGGTGCACAACCTTTGGGATGAAGCAAAAGTGGTCCAAATAGGGGAGGAAGCAATATAGGCCTACCTCAAGAAGCAAGAAAAATCACAAAAAAACAACCTAACTTTACATCTAAAAGATTAAAAACAAAAAACAAAACAAACAACAAAAAAAAAAAACAACAACAAATGAAGCCTACAGGCCTACAGCCAGTGGAAGAAAGAAAATATTAAACATTAGAGCAAAAATAAATGATACAGAAGCTAAAAAATTAAAAAATAAAAACAATAGAATAAATAAATGAAATCAGGAACTGGGCCTTTGGAAAAATTAACAAAATTGGTAAACCTCTAGCCAGACTTACCAAAAAGAGAAAGAACCTAAATAAATAAAATCACAAAGGAAAGAGGAGAAATAATAACCAAAACCACAGAAATACAATTATAAGAGAATGTTAAAAAAGTTTATATGACAACAAATTGGCAAAACTAGAGGAAAAAAAGCTAGAAAAATGGATAAATCCTTAGAAACATATAAACTCCCAAAACTGAAACAGGAAGAAATCAAAAACTGTTGCTGTAACCAGCAACAAAATTGAATTTGTAATCAAAAAACTCTCAACAAACAAAAGTCCAGGGCCAGAATGCTTCACGGGAGAAATCCACCAAATATTTAAGGAGTTAATACCCATTCTCAAACTATTGCAAAAAATAGAAAAGGAAGGAAATCTTCCAAATTCATTCTATGAAGCCAACATTGCCCTGATATCAAAACCAGATAAAGATGCCATAAAAAAAAAGAGAGCTATGGGTCAACAACTCTGTTGAACACAGATGCAAAAATTCACAATAAAATACTAGCTAACCAAATCCAACAATACATTACAGAAATCACTCACCAACATCAAGTGGAATGTATTCCTGTGTTGGAAAGGTGGTTCAATATTCACAACTCAATCATGTGACACACTACATTAATGAAAGACAGGAGAAGAACTGTATCATTTCAATAGATGCATTTGACAAATTACAACATCTATTCGTGATTAAAAAAAAAACCTCAAAAAGTAGGTTTAAAGGGAACATACCCCAAAATAATAAGGGATATCTATGAAGAACCCACAGCTAATATACTGCCCAGTGGAGAAAAACCAAGACATTTTCCTCTGTGGTCAGGAGCAAGATAGGATGTCCAAAACAAAATGTCAAAATTACATCAGCATTTTTCACAGAACTAGGAAAAAATTCTAAAATTTGTATGGAACCAAAAAAGACCCTGAAATACCAAAGCAATCTGTCTTTTAAAAGTTTATTTTTTTTTTTTTGAGAGAGAGAGAAAGTGAGAGATAAAGAGAGCATGCACGCAGGGGAGGGGCAGAGAGAGAGAGGGAAATGAGAATTCCAAGCAGGCTCTGCACTGTCAGTGCCCTCTCAGTGCAGAGCCTGACCCAGGGCTCAAACCCGTGAACTGTGAGATCATGACTTGAGCTGAAATCAAGAGTCAGAAGCTTGACTGACTGAGCCACCCAGGTGCCCCCAAAGCAATCTTGAAAAAGAAAAGCAAACCTAGAGGCATTACAAGTCCAGACATCAGGTTATATTACAAAGCAGTAGTGCTCTAAACAGTATGGAACTGGCACAAAAATAGACAAAAATAGATAAATGGAACAGAATAGAAAACCAGAAAAGAACCCACAATTATATGTTCAATTAATCTTTGACAAAGCAGGAAAGAATGTCCTGTGTAAAAAGATGGTCAAACTGGACAACAACACACAAAAGAATGAAAGTGAACCACTTTCTTATACTAAGCAAAAAAATAAATTCAAAATAGATTTAGGTCTTTAATCCAAGTCCTGAAAATACAAAAATCATAGAGAACACAGGCCTTTTTAACATCAGCCTTAACAATTTCCTTCTAGATATGTGTCCTGAGGCAAGGAAAACAAAACCAAAAATAAACTATTGGGACTTCATCAAAAAAGAAAACTTCTGCACAGCAAAGGAAACAATCAACAAAACCTACAGAATCAGAGAAGCTATTTGCAAATGACATACGCAATATAGGGTTAGGATCCAAAATCTATAAAGAATTATAACACTCAACACCCAAATCATAAATATCCAATTAAAAAATAGACAGAAGACATGAATAGACATTTTTCCAAAGATGACATGCAGATAGATGGCCAACAGGCACATGAAAAGATGTTCAAAAATCACTGATCATCAGGGAAATACAAACGAAAACTACAATGAGATTTCACCTCACACTTGTCAGAATGGCTAAAATCCATAATGCAGAAAACAACAGATGTTGGCAAGGATACAGAGAAAGGGAACACCTTTCCAATGTTGGCGGGAATGCAAACCAGTACAGCCACTCTGGAAAACAATATGGACGTTCCTCAAAAGTTAAAAATAGAACTGCCCTACATCCCAGCAATTGAACTACTAGGTAGTTACCAAATGATGCAAAAATATCGATTCAAAGGAGTGCATGCACCCCAATGTTTATAGCAGCATTATCAACAATAGCCAAGCTATGGAGAGGGCCCAAGTGTCTACCAACTGATGAACGGATAGAGAAATGTATATATATAATGGAATACTACTCAGCCATCAAAAGAATGAAATTTTGTCATTTGCAACGTGGATGGAACCAGAATGTATTATGCTATGTGAAAAACTCAGGCAGAGAAAGACAAATACCATATGATTTGACTCATGTGTGGAATTTAAGAAACAAAACAGATGAGAGAGGGAAATAAACCATAAGAAACTGTTAGAGAACAAACTGAGGGTTGATGGAGGGAGGGAGGTGGGGGATGGGCTAAATGGGTGATGGGCATTAAGGAGGGGACTTGTTATGATGCCCACCTGTTACATGTAAGTGATGAGTCACTAAATTCTACTCCTGAAACCAACATTACACTATACGTTAACTAACTATAATTTAAATAAACATTTGAAAAAGGAATGTAATTGTAAAAGCAGAGCATAAAATGGTGGTTACCAGGGGCTGAGGTGGAGGAACGACAGAGATGTTGTTTAAGGGTACATACTTGCAACCAACCAGAAGAGAAGTAAGTTCTGGAGACCTAATACAGTACAGTGATTACAGACAACAAAACTATATTGCAAACATTGCTAGGAGACTAGATTTTAATTGTTCTCAACAATAGAAGAAATTATAACTGTGTGACAAGATAGAATTGTTGACTAATGCTACCATGGCAACTTTATTCCAATATAAATATCAAACCAACATGTTGTACACAAAAACTTAAACAATGTTGTATGTCAAATAAAACTGAACTAAAATACAATACAACTTTACTTTTAACGTAGCATTCAAAATATCAAATACCTAAGAAGCCATTGAATAAAAACGTGCTTGGCCTTTAAGCAGAAACATATCAAGTTGCAATGAGAGAAAATAAAAATGACTTCAATATATATGAATGGATTTATCACATTTGTGGATTTAAGTCTCTCAGTTATTTCACTCTTCTCCAAAATGATAGCTAAATTAAATGCAATTCTAATCAACATCCTAAGTAGGCATGTGTGTTTTAATGGATATGACTATTTCTAAAATTTATATTGAAAGGGCCTAAAACAATTTTTAAATGACTCAAAGAGAAAAGACCTATTATTCTAGACATCAAGACTTATTACCATGCAGCAGTTGAGAAGACCTATAATATTTGGACAAAAATAGGCAAACACATAATGGAATAGAATAGAGATCCACATACCAGTGTTTCACCCATATACACAGATAATAAAATAGGACATCTAACTTACACACCTAAAAGATTTCCCTAAGGTGATTATAGAACAAAATGGAAAGGACAAAACAACAAAGCTTTTGGAAGATAATATAGGAGGATATATTGTTGCTTGCACAGTAGGCAGACTTTTAAACAGGGCCCAATATGCACGACATATCATAGTGAAACTGGCAAAATACAAGGATAAAGAGAAAATTCTGAAAGCAGCTAGGGATAAACATGCTCTAACATATAAAGGAAGACTGACAAGACTAGTGGCAGATCTACCTACTGAAATTTGGCAGGCCAGAAAGAAATGGCAGGAAATCTTCAATGTGATGAACATGAAAAATATGCAGCCGAGAACCTTGATCCAGCAAGTTTGTCATTCAGAATAGAAGGAGAGATAAAGGTCTTCCCAAACACAAAAACTGAAGGAATTCATCACCACTAAACCAGCCCTACAAGAGCTCCTGAGGGGGATTCTGTGAGTGAAATGTTGCATGGACTACAAAGTACCAGAGACATCGCTACAAGCATGAAACCTACAGACATCACGATGACTCTAAACCCTTATCTTTCTATAATAACACTGAATGTAAATGGACTAAATGCGCCAACCAAAAGACACAGGGTATCAGAATGGATAAAAACACAAGGCCCATTTATTTGCTGTCTACAAGAGACTCATTTAAGACCTGAGGACACTTTCAGATTGAAAGTGAGGAGATGGAGAACTATTTATCATGCTACTGGAAGTGAAAAGAAAGCTGGAGTAGCCATACTTATATCAGACAAACTAGACTTTAAATTAAAGGCTGTAACAAGAGATAAAGAATGGCATTATATAATAATTACAGGCTCTATCCATCAAGAAGAACTAACAATTATAAACGTCTATGCACCGAATACGGAAGTCCCAAATATATAAAACAATTACTCACAAACATAAGCAACCTTATCGACAAGAATGTGGTAATTGCAGGGGACTTTAATACCCCACTTACAACAATGGATAGATCATCGAGACACATGGTCAATACAGAAACAAGGGCCCTGAATGATACATTGGATCAGATGGACTTGACAGATATATTTAGAAATGTGCATCCCAAAGCAACAGAATATACTTTCTTCTCAAGTGCACACGGAACATCCTCCAAGATAGATCACATACTGGGTCACAAAACAGCCCTTCATAAATATACAAGAATTGAGATCATACCATGCATACTTTTGGACCACAATGCCATGAAGCTTGAAATCAACCACAGGAAAAAGCCTGGAAAACCTCCAAAAGCATGGAGGTTAAAGAACACCCTACTAAAGAATGAATAGGTCAACCAGTCAATTAGAGAAGATATTAAAAAATATATTGGGGGGGGGGCGCCTGGGTGGCTCTGTTGGGCGACCAACTTCGGCTCAGGTCATGATCTCATGGTCTGTGAGTTCGAGCCCTGCATCGGGCTCTATGCTGACAGCTCAGAGCCTGGAGCCTGTTTCCGATTCTGTGTCTTCCTCTCTCTCTGACCTTCCCCCATTCATGCTCTGTCTCTCTCTGTCTCTAAAATGAATAAACGTTAAAAAAAATTTAAAGAAAATATATGGAAACAAATGAAAATGAAAATACAACAATCCAAACACTCTGGGATGCAGCAAAGGCAGTCCTGAGAGGAAAATACATTGCAATCCAGGCCTATCTCAAGAAACAAGAAAAATACCAAATACAAAATCTAACAGCACACCTAAAGGAAATAGAAGCAGAACAGCAAAGACACCCCAAACCCAGCAGAAGAAGAGAAATAATGAAGATCAGAGCAGAAATAAACAATATAGAATCTAAACAAACTGTAGAGCAGATCAACGAAACCCAGAGTTGGTTTTTTGAAAAAATAAACAAAATTGACAAACCTCTAGCCAGGCTTCTCAAAAAGAAAAGGGAGATGACCCAAATAGATAAAATCACGAATGAAAATGGAATTATTACAACCAATCCCTCAGAGATACAAGCAATTATCAGGGAATACTATGAAAAATTATATGCCAACAAACTGGACAACCTGGAAGAAATGGACAAATTCCTAAGCACCCACACATCCAAAACTCAAACAGGAAGAAATAGAAAGCTTGAACAGACCCATAACCAGCGAAGAAATTAGATCAGTTACCAAAAATCTCCCAACAAATAAGAGTCAAGGACCAGATGGCTTCCCTAGGGAATTCTAGCAGACATTTAAAGCAGAGATAATACCTATCCTTCTCAAGCTATTCCAAAAAATAGAAAGGGAAGGAAAACTTCCAGACTCATTCTATGAAGCCAACATTACTTTATTCCTAAACCAGACAGACACCCAGTAAAAAAAGACAACTACAGGCCAATATCCCTGATGAATATGGATGCAAACATTCTCAATAAGATACTAGCAAATCGAATGCAACAGCATATAAAAAGAATTATTCACCATGATCAAGTGGGATTCATTCCTGGGATGCAGGGCAGGTTCAACATTCGCAAATCAATCAACGTGATACGTCACATTAATAAAAGAAAAGATAAGAACCATATGATCCTGTCAATCGATGAAGAAAAAGCATTTGACAAAATTCAGCATCCTTTCTTAATAAAAACCCTCGAGAAAGTCAGGATAGAAGGAACATAACTTAACATCATAAAAGCCACTTATGAAAAGCCCACAGCTAATATTATCCTCAATGGGGAAAAACTGAGAGCTTTCCCCCTGAGATCAGGAACACGACAGGAATGTCCACTCTCACCACTGTTGTTTAATATAGTGTTGGAAGTGCTAGCATCAGCAATCAGACAACAAAAGGAAATAAAAGGCATCAAAATTGGCAATGATGAAATCAAGCTTTCACTTTTTGGAGATGACATGATATTATACACAGAAAACCTGATAGACTCCACCAAAAGTCTGCTAAAACTGATACATGAATTCAGCAAAGTCACAGGATACAAAATCAATGTACACAAATCAGTTGCATTCTTATATACTAATAATGAAGCAACAGAAAGACAAATAAAGAAACTGATCCCATTCATAATTGCACCAAGAAGTATAAAATACCTAGGAATAAACCTAAGCAAAGATGTAAAAGATCTGTATGCTGAAAACTACAGAAAGCTTATGAAGGAAATTGAAGAAGATACAAAGAAATGGAAAAACATTCCATGCTCATGGATTGGAAGAATAAATACTGTTAAAATGTCAATACTACCCAAACCAATCTACACATTCAATGCAATCCCAATCAAAATTGCACCAGCATTCTTCTCGAAGCTAGAATAAGCAATCCTAAAATTTATATGGAACCACAAAAGGCTCTGAATAGCCAAAGTAATTTTGAAGAAGACCAAATTAGGAGGTAACACAATCCCAGACCTCAGCCTCTGCTACAAAGCTGTAATCATCAAGACAGTATGGCATTGGCACAAAAGCAGACACATAGACCAATGGAATAGAATAGAGGACCCAGTATTGGACACACAAATGTATGGCCAGCTAATCTTTGACAAAGCAGGAAAGAGTGTCCAATGGAAAAAAGACAGTCTCTTTAGCAAATGGTGCTGGGACAACTGGACACCAACATGCAGAAGAATGAAACTAGACCACCTTCTTAAACCATACACAAAAATAAACTCAAAATGGATGAAAGACCTAGATGTGAGACAGAAAACCATCAATACCCAGAGGAGAAAGCAGGCAACAACCTCTTTGACCTCAGTCGCAGCAATTTCTTGCTCGACATGTCTCCAAAGGCAAGGGAATTAAAAGCATAAATAAACTATTAGGACCTCATCAAGATAGAAACCTTCTGCACTGCAAAAGAAACAATCAACAAAACTAAAAGGCAACTGACAGAATGGGAAAAGATATTTACAAATGACATATTGGCTAAAGGGCTAGTATCCAAAATCTATAAAGAATTCACCAAACTCAACATCCGAAAAACAAATAATCCATTAAAGAAATGGGCAAAGACATGAATAGACACTTTTCCAAAGAAGACATCCAGATGGCCAACAGACACATGAAAAGATGCTAAACGTCACTCTTCATCAGAAATATGCATCAAAGCCACACTGAGATATCACCTCATACCCGTCAGAGTGGCTAAAATCAGGAGGCTAGAGATGCTGGCAAGGATGTGGCAAAATGGGAACCCTCTTGCACTGTTGGTGGGAATGCAAACTGGTGCAGCCACTCTGGAAAACAGTGTGGAGGTTCCTCAAAAAATTAAAATAGAACTACACTGTGACCCAGCAATGGCACTGCTAGGAATTTGCCCAAGGAATACAGGAGTGCTGATGCATAGGGGCACATGTACCCCATGTTTCCAGCAGAACTTTCAATAATAGCCATCTTTTGGAAACAGCCCAAATGTCCATCAACTGATGAATGGATAAAGAAGATGTGGTTTATAGACACAATGGAATACTACTTGTCAATGAGAAAGAATGAAATCTGGCCATTTGCAGCAATGTGGATGGCATTATGCTAAGTGAAATAAGTCAGTCAGAGAAAGATAACATATGCTTCCACTGATATGAGGATCTTGAGAAACTTAACAGAAGACCATGAGGGAGGGGAAGGGGGAAAAAAAGCTACAAATAGAGAGAGAGGGAGGCAAACCATAAGAGACTCTTAAATTCAGAGAACAAACTGAGGGTTGATGGGGTGTGGGGGAGAGGGGAAAGTGGGTGATGGGCAGGGAGGAGGGCACTTGTTGGGATGAGCACTGGGTGTGTATGGAAACCAATTTGATAATAAATTATATTTAACAAAAACAAAACAGAAAACAGCTATGGTCATTAACGGCAGAACAGCTAGATACAATATGAAATCCTCATACAACGGAGAAACTACAAAAATGAAAATAAATTACAACTCCATACAAATTACAAACTTAATATGGGCAAAGAAAGTATACACAGAAAAATGCACACTGTAGAATATTTATTCAAAGTTCCTGAAGCAGGTAAAATTAAACTACAGTGTGTTAGGACTGATACTAGGGTTAGGGTAGTAAAATCATAAGTAAAAGTAGGTTGTGATTACCATACAAGTCAGGACATCAATTATCTTTGGTAGCAAGGAATGGGAACGAGAGGAATTTTCTGAGACCCTGTCAATGTTTTATTTGTTGACCAGGGCAGCAGTTACACAGCGGATGCTATCTGTGTTAAATCACTGAGCTATACTTCTGTTTTTTTTATGCAAGCTGTATTTCCCAGTATAAAAGCTTTGTAAAATATTTGAATTGCCTTGATGTATATGTTGAAAAATAAAATGACTACATATATGTGCATCTAATTTCTAGGTACTCTATTCTGTTCTGTTGATCTCTATGTTTCCAAGCCTATTCTCATGCCCATACCACACTGTCCTAATACATGGAGCTTTATTATCAGTCTTGAAACCAGGTAGTATTTGTTAGTCTGCCAACTTCATCTTTTCTGAAACTATCTTTGAAGTTCCTTTGTACCTCAATATATATTTTAGAATAAACTGTCAATATCTACATAATGCCTGCTGGGATGTCTATTGGGATTTTGTTGAATCTCTGGATCAATGTGGAAGTAAAGTGATGTCTTAATTAATTTTCTAATTCATGGTGGGAGATTTGGCATTTACTTAGTTCTTTAAGTAACTTTGGCAATGTTAGGTAGTTTTCAGCATATAGATCTTGCCTATGTTTTGTTAAATTTATCCCTATATGTTTCATGTTCTTCATGCAATTTTTTTCTTTCTCCAAATTTTTATTTCAATTCCAGTTATGAGAGTTTAAGTGGTATTGTTTCTTTAACTTCATATTCCAATAGTTCATCACTAGGACATGAAAATACAATCGATTTTCATATGTTCACCTTTGCTTCATAAACTTCTTAAATTCATATATTAGTTCCAATGGTTGTTTAGTATTGTCATCAGAGTTAATGAATAGGTAAAGAAGTTGTAGTACAAATATATACAATGGAGTATTACTCAGCCAAAAAAGGAATGAAATCTTGCCATTTGCAATGACATGGATAGAGCTAAAGTGTACTCTGCTAAGTGAAATAAGTCAGGAAAGAAAGACAAATATCATATAATTTCACTCATATTGGAATTTAAGAAATGAAACAGATGAATATACGCGGGGGAAAAGACACAAAGCATAACAGACTCTTAACTATAGAGAAACTGAGGGTTTCTGGAGGGGAGGTGGGCAGGGGGATGGGTTAAATGGGTAATGGGTATTAAGGAAGGTACCTGTTATGATGAGTACTGGGTGTTATATGTAATTGATGAATCACTAAATCCTACCACTGAAACTGATAGGAACTGGAAATAGTATAACTCCTATTTCTGATTATCTTTATAGAGGATGTGATTGGTCATGTTATGACTACTGTTAATCCAAATATTTAAGATATCAGTTAAAAAGGAAATATCACATGTTTTCTTTGCCATGCACCACTAACATAAGGGGGAACATAGGGGGATACACAAAAGGACAAGAGTAAGAATTAAGATTCCAAACAATGAATAATATTAAACTTATAAACTTATGGTATTAATTAGCTCAATTCTTAAGAGATATTACATCTGAATTTAATTATTTAAATTAGCAATATTCAGCTTATCATTTTCTCCTCTAGAGACTTTAAAAGAATGTGGACAAAACAGAGGACGCATTAAGGGCTCAGAAGAAAGTTCACTAATAATTAATCAGGCACAGATACCAAACAGGTGCTCCGGTCAGTAATGCACTGACAAGAAGGGCTGGTCAGGACCTGCAGAGATTCTCTTAGTAAGTGGATCAAATTTAGAGATGAGGAAGGAGACACAGTTATGTGATTTTTAAAAAGCATTTAAATAAATAAATAAATAAATAAATAAATAAATAAATAAATAAATAAAATAGCATTTGACCTATATGTAGAAGTTAATTTCTCTTCAATTTGACATCTGAATTGTTGGTTGACCATGAAGAAAAAAATAATAATTCAAGTCTAAATGTGTCTTTCTTTATCAAACATTAGAAAGGAAATATGTCTAACCAACCTTGCTTGCAGCATTGATAAGAATGCATTATATAACATCAATGATGCTGTGAATATCACCCAAGAAGGTCAGTCAACTTATCCAAGGTCATACCAAATTCAGAAAAAGAAACCAAGATTTCCTACATCCAACTAAGCATATAAACTTTCCTGTAATACACAGATATTATTCTGATTCCTTGCAAAATAATGTTTTTTTTAATCCAAGCTGAATATAACTTGGCATCTGGCTGAATTAAGTATTTAACACCGCTTCTAGCATTATCCAGCTGATAGAAATAAAAAAACAAGAGGAAGAGGTAGGATATTGTGGAAATTAGGATACTTTTAGAGTTTAAAAAAATTAATTTAAACCTTGGTTCCTACTCTTAATTTTGAACAAGTTACTTAATCTCCCTGAGCCTCAATATTCCCTCTGTAAAATGAAGAAATCATGATATAATTTTTGCAAATCACAGTCCTTCAAGCTCTAATACGTATTCAATAAATAGTTTCAACTACAATTATTCATAATACCTTTTTTAATATTTTATTTTATTTTGATATCAGTTTTTATTTAAATTCTAATTAACATATGGTAAATTCTAATTAACATGTATGGTAAAATTGGTGTAGAATTTATCTGTGATTCATCACTCACATGTAACACCCAGTGCTCATTACAAGTGCCCTCCTTAATGCCCATCACCAATTTAGTCCATCCCCTACCATCTCCCACCATCAACCCTCAGTTTGTTCTCTGTATTTAAGAGTCTTTGGGGCACCTGGCTCAGTCAGTTAAGCATCCGACTTCAGTTCAAATCATGATCTTGCGGTTTGTGAGTTTGAGCCCCGCGTTGGGCTCTGCTGATAGCTCAGAGCCTGAAGCCTGCTTCAGATTCTGTGTCTCCCTCTCTCTCTGCCCCTCCCCTGCTCATGCTCTGTCTCTATCTCAAAAAAAAAAAAAAAATTACAAATTTTTTAAAGAGTCTCTTATGATTTCTTCCCTCTCTCTTTTTCCCTCCCTTCCCCTATATTCATGTTTTATTTCTTAAATTCCACATATGAGTGAAATCAAATGGTATTTGTCTTTCTCTGACTGACGTATTTCTCTTAGCATAATACACTCTAGTTCCATCCACGTTATTGCAAATGGAATAACAGTTAATATTATAATCTTTTACTACTTTTCTTTCAGATAATGCAGTCATGAAGACTTTTATTGTAATACTTCCGGAAAAAGTAGAAATAAACCATACAATACACAGCAATGCATAGCCTTAACAAAAGCTATCATTTCTCTTGGTAACTGACATTTAATACAACAATGACTAAGAAAGACCCATTTTAATGAAGCCACACACTCCCACACATTTCTCACTACCACACAATTACTTCAGTTCTCTGGAGTAATTAATTGTGAGCTACTACTTCATACCAGATGCACTGGGAAATGTTATAAAGTTATCTACACTCCTATAGCTTCAGAAGATGGTCATCCTATAAACTATTAGCTAATAGTACAGCATTGTAAGGGGAAATTAATTTGCCATAGTAAACAATGCAAGCTGTTAGGTAAATATATAGTTTATAAAATTGATAGTTACATGTCTGCTATCACAAAAGAAAAAGTTTTAACTTCCATTTTTTTAGATTTCAGCAAATATGATTAAGAGTAAATGAACTTAGGAGCAGAAGCATTTGACTAGCTCAGTTGGGAGATTATGCAACTCTTGATCTCAGGGTGGTGAGTTTGAGCCCAACTTCAATAAATAAAACTTAAAAAAAAAAAAGAGTAAATGAACTTAAAATTGCATAAACCTATTGTTGCACCACTCTTTCTAAAACTTTTAAAAGCCTTCTCAAGCAGCAAAATATATCATTTTTTGTATGTTTCTAGACATTATTTTTCTTCTTGCCTCCTGTCTTTCCTGTGTATTATTACTCAGATGATTAACAATTGTTTCTAGTAATCTAACACATATATGACTTCCTCAGTGATTCCTACTAACCTGCAGATGTTCAAATTCCATCTTTTTGGTCAAAACATTTGCTTTACCTTTTCTGGACACAGCTATGGACACACCTTTTCTATGTTGCATGAAGCCTTTCCACAACAAAAGTGGATTTTTTGTCTTACCATCCTGGGGCCAACCAGGATCTCCAGACCACCAGCTCTAGCCTGCTCTACTTTAGCTGTTGGAAGTATTTTAAAAAGAAAAAAAAAATCCCTCCATTGAAGCAAGTTTCAGGGTCTTTGTCTCAGACTCACACCTGTCATACAGTAATCAGTTTCCTGACTCAGCATTCTCTCCCTCCCTTCCTCTGAAAATGAGCATGGGCAACATAGATGCATTAAAAAGAAAGTCCTCTGCAGAGACTTACAGGTTTTGAGCAGGTAATTAATATAATTTAAGTATACAAAAATAAAATTTCATAAGCAGTCACTGGTTTGGAATTTAAACAAATGGTTTGATCTGCCTCAAACCCAGCTGATTGTTGCCCTCTACTTGGGACTCTCTTCAATGACAAACATTTATACAAATCCCAACTTTTAGCCACTCTAAAAAAAAAAGGCATCTAATTAGGTTTACTGTGCCACTATCCAGATGGTCAGCTTGTTTTTTAATGACATAGCTAAGGAGTCCTTCTATGGAATAACAAATTGCAAGTTGTTAATCAAAAAATTAAAGCGTATGCATTCTTAAAAATCACTACACAATAAAGCATCTCCAATCCAGTCTCCCAAACTAGAAACCTCCATCTTTGACAACTCTGCACCTCCTAAATCCAATAATCAGCAAAACCAATGATCTCCATCTGAGATATGTCTCTAGGATTAGCCTTTCCTCATTCCAACCACTCAGACCCAGTTTAAAAGATTTCAACAATCTCATATGCAGCCACCATACCCCTTTAGCTCACCTCTCACCATGCAGTAAGTCTTCATCAAAAGCAAAAATGAACATGTTCATTTCTTGCTGCTAAAAAGCTTGCCTAGGGAGACCTGGGGAAGATGGCGGCATAGGAGGACGCTGGGCTCACCAGTCCTGCTGATCACTTAGATTCCACCTACACCTTCCTAATTAACCCAAAAAACCACCAGAAGACTAGCAGAACAGAGTCTCCGGAGCCAAGCACAGATGAGAGGCCCACGGAAGAGGGTAGGAAGGGCAGCGAGGGGGAGCACGCTACACGGACTGGCGGGAAGGAGGGGGGGGGGCCCGCCGGCAAAGCAGAGCCCCCCGAGTCTGGCTGGCAAAGGTGGAGGGGCCCGACGGAGTGTGTTCTGACAGCCAGTGGGACTTAACATCTGGAAGGTTATAAGCTAACAGCTCTGCTCGGAGAACGGGAAGGCTGGAAGACAACGGGAGGCAGAGTTGTTGAGCCCCTGACGACAGAGTGCAGCTTGGCGGGGAACAAAGGGGCTCGCCAGCGCCATCTCCCTCGCCCATTCCCCAGCCAAAATCCCAAAGGGAACCGGTTCCTGCCAGGGAACTTGCTTGCACCACGCAAACACCCAACGCTGTGCTTCTGCGGATCCATACCTTGCTGGTAGGACTCCATTCCGGTGCCGCAGGATCCCTCCTGAAGCAGACCTCCGAGGGAAAAGCGAGCTGAGCCTGCCCCTCCCACCCCCCTGCACCTTGCCTACCCACCCCAGCTAATACACCAGATCCCCAGCACCAAAAGCCTGGCAGTGTGCAAGTAGCCCAGGCGGGCCATGCCACCCCACGGTGAATCCCGCCCCTAGGAGAGGGAACGAGAAGGCACACACCAGTCTGACAGTGGCCCCAGTGGTGGGCTGGGGGCAGACATCAGGTCTGACTGCGGCCCCGCCCACCAATGCAAGTTATTCAAGACAGCACAGGGGAAGTGCCCCGCAGGTCCGCACCACTCCAGGGACTATCCAAAATGACGAAATGGAAGAATTCCCCTCAGAAAAATGTCCAGGAAATAACGACAGCTAAAGAACTGATCAAAAATGATTTAAACAATATAACAGAAAATGAATTGAGAATAATAGTCATAAAATTAATCGCTGGGCTTGAAAACAGTATAAAGGACAGCAGAGAATCTCTTGCTACAGAGATCAAGGGACTAAGGAACAGCCAGGAGGAGCTAAAAAATGTTATCAACAGGCTGTAAAATAAAATGGAGACAACCACGGCTCAGATTGAAGAGGCAGAGGAGAGAAGGTGAACTAGAAGATAAAATTATGGAAAAAGAAGAAGCTGAGAAAAAGAGAGATAAAAAAATCCAGAAGTATGAGGGGAAAATAAGAGAACTAAGTGATGCACTAAAGAGAAATAATCTACACATAATTGGTATTCCAGAGGAGGAAGAGAGAGGTGCTGAAGGTGTACTTGAAGAAATAATAGCTGAGAACTTCCCTGATCTGGGGAAGGAAAAAGGCATTGAAATCCAAGAGGCACAAGAGAACTCCCTTCAGACGTAACTTGAATCGATCTTCTGCACGACGTATTATACTGAAACTGGCAAAATACAAGGATAAAGAGAAAATTCTGAAAGCAGCTAGGGATGAACGTACTCTAACATGTAAAGGGAGACCTATAAGACTCATAACTGATCTCTCTACTGAAACCTGGCAGGCCAGAAAGGAATGGCAGGAAATCTTAAATGTGATAAACAGAAAAAATATGCAGCCAAGAATCCTTTATCCACAAGTCTGTCATTTAGAATGGAAGGAGAGATAAAGGTCTTCCCAAACACAAAAACTGAAGGAATTCGTCACCACTAAACCAACTCTACAAGACATCCTAAGGGGGATCCTGTGAGACAAGGTACCAGAGACATCACTACAAGCTTGAAACCTACGGACATCACAATGACTCTAAACCCATATCTTTCTATAATAACACTGAATGTAAATGGACTAAATGTGCCACCAAAAGACATAGGGTATCAGATTGGATAAAAATACAAGACCCATCCATTTGCTGTCTACAACAGACCCATTTTAGACCTGAGGACACCTTCAGATTGAGAGTGAGGGGATGGAGAACTATTTATCATGCCACTGGAAGTCAAAAGAGAGCTGGAGTAACCATACTTATATCAGACAAACTAGGCTTTAAATTAAAGGCTGTAACGAGATAAAGAAGGGCATTATATAATAATTGCAGAGTCTATCCATCAGGAAGAGCTAACAATTATAAATGTCTATGTGCCGAATACCGGAGCCCCCAAATATATAAAATAATTACTCACAAACATAAGCAACTTTATTGATAACAATGTGGTAATTGCAGGGGACTTTAACACTCCACTTACAGAAATGGAAAGATCATCTAGACACACGGTCAATAAAGAAACAAGGGCCCTGAATGATACATTGGATCAGATGGACTTGACAGATATATTTAGAACTCTGCATCCCAAAGCAACAGAATTTCTTCTCGAGTGCACATGGAACACTCTCCAAGATAGATCACATACTGGGTCACAAAACAGCCCTTCATAAGTATACAAGAATTGAAATCATACCATGCATACTTTCAGACCACAATGCCATGAAGCTTGAAATCAAACACAGGAAAAAGTCTGGAAAACCTCCAAAAGCATGGAGGTTAAAGAACACCCTACTAAAGAATGAGTGGGTTAACCAGGCAATTAGAGAAGAAATTTAAAAATTTACGGAAACAAACGAAAATGAAAATACAACAATCCAAACGCTTTGGGATGCAGCGAAGGCAGTCCTGAGAGGAAAATACATTGCAATCCAGGCCTATCTCAAGAAACAAGAAAAATACCAAATACAAAATCTAACAGCACACCTAAAGGAAATAGAAGCAGAACAGCAAACACAGCCTAAACCCAGCAGAGGAAGAGAAATAATGAAGATCAGAGCAGAAATAAACAATATAGAATCTAAACAAACTGTAGAGCAGATCAACGAAACCCAGAGTTGGTTTTTTGAAAAAATAAACAAAATTGACAAACCTCTAGCCAGGCTTCTCAAAAAGAAAAGGGAGATGACCCAAATAGATAAAATCATGAATGAAAATGGAATTATTACAACCAAGCCCTCAGAGATACAAGCAATTATCAGGGAATACTATGAAAAATTATATGCCAACAAACTGGACAACCTGGAAGAAATGGACAAATTCCTAAACACCTACACGCTTCCAAAACTCAATCAGGAGGAAATAGAAAGCTTGAACACACCCAAAACCAGCAAAGAAATTGAATCAGTTACCAAAAATCTCCCAACAAATAAGAGTCAAGGACCAGATGGCTTCCCAGGGGAGTTCTACAAAACGTTTAAAGCAAAGATAATACCTATCCTTCTCAAGCTATTCCAAAAAATAGAAAGGGGAGGAAAACTTCCAGACTCATTCTATGAAGCCAACATTACTTTATTCCTAAACCAGACAGACACCCAGTAAAAAAAGACAACTACAGGCCAATATCCCTGATGAATATGGATGCAAACATTCTCAATAAGATACTAGCAAATCGAATGCAACAGCATATAAAAAGAATTATTCACCATGATCAAGTGGGACTCATTCCTGGGATGCAGGGCAGGTTCAACATTCACAAATCAATCAACGTGATACATCACATTAATAAAAGAAAAGATAAGAACCATATGATCCTGTCAATCGATGCAGAAAAGGCATTTGACAAAATTCAGCAACGTTTCTTAATAAAAACCCTCGAGAGAGTCGGGATAGAAGGAACATACTTAAAGATCTTAAAAGCCATTTATGAAAAGCCCACAGCTAACATCACCCTCAATGGGGAAAAACTGAGAGCTTTCCCCCTGAGATCAGGAATGCAAATGGTGGGAATGCAAACTGGTGCAGCCACTCTGGAAAACAGTGTGGAGGTTCCTCAAAAAATTAAAAAATAGGCCTACCCTATGAGCCAGCAGTAGACTGCTAGGAATTTACCCAAGGGATACAGGAGTACTGATGCATAGGGGCACTTGTACCCCAATGTTTATAGCAGCACTCTCAACAATAGCCAAATTATGGAAAGAGCCTAGATGTCCATCAACTGATGAATGGATAAAGAAATTGTGGTTTATATACACAATGGAGCACTACATGGCAATGAGAAAGAATGAAATATGGCCCTTTGTAGCAACATGGATGGAAGTGGAGAGTGTGATGCTAAGTGAAATAAGCCATACAGAGAAAGACAGATACCATAAGTGTTCACTCTTATGTGGATTCTGAGAAACTTAACAGAAACCCATGGGGGAGGGGAAGGAAGAAAAAAAAAGAGGTTAGAGTGGGAGACAGCCAAAGCATAAGAGACTCTTAAAAACTGAGAACAAACTGAGGGTTGATGGGGGGTGGGAGGGAGGGGAGGGTGGGAGATGGGTATTGAGGAGGGCACCTTTTGGGATGAGCACTGGGTGTTGTATGGAAACCAATTTGACAATAAATTTCATACATTGGAAAAAAAAAACCCTGGAAAAAAATACAAATAAATAAATAAATAAAAAGCTTGCCTATCTCCAATGATTCTAAAACAGAATTCAGATTGCTACCTTGGCATGAGAAGCCAACCTTATAAATGGCCAATGGCCCATTCCTGTCTGCTGCCATCCTTCTCGATCACCCTTGTTTCTGCCACCTTGGACTGCTATTTCCTGAATGTGCCAGGATCTTTCAGAGTCCCATGCCTCTGGGAAAGAATTTAGTTCTTTTCCCAAGGACAACTTGGCTTTTCCATCTGGCAATCTTCTACTTAACTTTCAGGTGACGTTTAAATGTCATCTCTCTCAAGTGGGGACATTCTTCCTCTGTCCTTTCCCAGGTAGAGTTAACAGAATCATCTTCTATATTCTCACAACACTTTATAGATTCTGTAGTAGGATTTTCTCTGTTTAAGTTGATTTCTCCATCTGTTCCTCAACCCCAATTAGACAATAAGCTTTTCTAAGACAGGGACTATGTATTCTTCTTACGTGGATATGATTATTAACATTTACTGAATCCTCCACTACATATTATGTTATCATGATCTAACAAAAGTACATGAAATTTCAACCAGGCAACTTCTAGGTTTAAATTATAGATCATAGTTCCACCTTTTTCTAAAACAGCCATGGAACCTTGGGCTTCCTTGCCTATAAATTAGTAGGACAACCAGCTCATGGGGAGAGAGGGATCTTTTTGAAAACCAAGATAAAATATAATGATTTATTAACATTGCCTGGAAAATCCTGGCATGAATATAACAATATGTAAAATGGCTCTGGCACCTACTGAGCACCCATTCTCTCCTGGGCATTGCATTATCCCCATTACAACCAATGTGGCCATTACCCTCCCCATCTACCATCTAGGAACAGAGGCCCACAGAAGACAAGTGAGTTGACCAATGCCACATGGTAAGTATGAGGCAAAGCCAAGACTCAAATACAGCTGGGAATTCATTCAACCGTAGGCTCAATAAAGCTATTTCACTTTCCCTAAGTGTCCAATATTTTATTTGATACTCACCAAAATTCCTTCTACTTCCCTTATTTTATAGATGAAGAAACTGAGGCTCAAGTAAATAACTTCTCCCCAAATCATACAGCTGCAGGGTAAACTAGCTAGGATTCAAACCCAAGTGCCTCTAAACTCAAAGCACTTCAGTCAAAATCCCACAGACTATTATAAAAGTTACAAATATACTATAAAACACAGAAGAAGAATATGTACCATAGGAAAGGTACCTGTGTTAAGGTAATCAAAATATGGTAAGATTCCTTCTGGGTAAGGTTACCAGGAAAATCTTTCCAAAAGGTTTTAAAAAAGTATTTAAAAAATAAAAGAACTGAAAATTAGTACTGAAAATCAAAAATGATGACTGGAGAGCATTCGGGAAAGGGGCTATCAACAAATCAGGGACACAGAATCGTGGTGTGTGCCAGGGACAGTGAGTCCAACTCACATGGAAAGCTTGAATGTAGTTGGGGCATGTCTACATCAGGTAGGACTGACGAGCCCAAGGTGATATTTGAGAATTAAAGTGAAATAAATCAGATGTGGTTATCTAAAAAATCAGTCAGAATGAGTAGCAGGACTGGAAGTAGGGGAACTGATCTAGGGAAGAGTCCTGGAGCAGAGGGGTGATGGTGCCCTGAGACTGAAGAGGTAGACCCTCCTAGCAGTTTGACTGGACACAGGCAAGAGGCCACGGTGCCATCAGTGCAGACTGGCAGTCAAGGATTTGCACCTGGGAGAAAAGGTGAGCTAATAAAGTAGGACGACTTGATGACACTTTGCAAGGGAGTCTGATTTCAGATATGTTGACCCTAAGATACCAGTGGAACACCAACATGGAGGTTTCCAGCAGACAAGCAGATGCACACAATTAAAGCTTGCAAATGTGACTGGAGTTGGGATTTGCTTGGAAGTTAGTGTGCATGCACATATGTATGTGTACAGACAAAGAAGGGGGGTAGGAAGAGAAATTTGAGGGCTGTCCTTTGCGAAACTTCCACATTTTAGCAACAGGAAGTAGGAAAAAATAGCATTTTGCTGCCAGCTGAGTGAAGAGGAGTTTTCAGGAAGTACTTGTAAATTGCCTGAAATCCTATTATAAACAAGTAAAGGACACTAAGGGAACAGACATCTTTTCAGAAATATCTTACATATATTGATGGAACTGGAGATTAGATAATAAAGGACAAAATAGTGGTAAAAACGTAGAAGTAACTGATGTGGTAAACTAAGGCAGAAAGAAATACAGACAAAATTAAATTTCCTTATAACCTGAAGCCCATTGACAAATGCTTGAGACAGGCAGATTATGACATTTCCCCAGAAGCTCCCAACTGTCTCAATATTAATGCTTTGCTGGAGGGAAAAACCACCCTAGCTTGACAATAGGTAGGCCTTCAGGATCCTGTGAGTCATCTTAAGCATATGAAAGTCCTTTTGGAAATTTCCCCTTGTCTTTACCTTCAATTCCCAAGGATATAATCAATTACTCCTCATAAAGAACAACTCTTTCTGCCCATGGGTCCTATTCCCATGCTTTAATAAAACCAGCTCATTGCACTGAAGACATCTCAAAAATTCTTTCTTGGCCATCTGCTCAGAACATCACCACTTCAAACCACACCAGTAACTTTTCCATAAATATTGCAAGAAGAATTACTTCATATAAGAAAAAGAGAAAGATCACATAAAAATGCAAACTTCCCAGTAAAATTAGAGAGGCCCAGCCCAGAGTCAGTGGACTACATGGTTATTGAGAAGAAGGTAAAGCATGTTTCAAATGGAAATGAAATGTCTACTCAGCAGTGAAAAGTAAACAAGGCAGCTCAGGCTGGGCCTCTGGAAGGCATAGACGACTTTATGGCCACTGTTTTGTGACTTTCTCCAGTGACTGCTGACACCTCTGAGCAAGAAAGCAGGTGGTGGATAGGCAGGTAGAAACTCCAGAAGGTCAAAGGCTGTGAAATGCTCAGCAGCAAGTTTATCTCTGCATGAATCTGCTTACTAGAGCAGCAAGGGTTCCAGAAGGAAAATTTCCTAAATCGGTATTCCACCATGATTTCAGTTTCTAGGGATACGACGTACACCTCACCCTCCAGCTCACGTGGGAAGTAGGCACAAACAATAGGGTCATTGTGCTCAAGTTCCCAGTGACACAGGAACAGGCCCAGGAAAAGAAGAGTGTGGTAGGAAGAACAAACACAGCCACACATCTTACCTCCTGGCACTATGAGACAAGAAGATCCAAAGGGAAGGCCAACAAAGATGTGGGTTCCAAAAAATTATGGTCTGATAAAAAGAAACCAATGTTGACTCAAAGGAAGGAGTAAAAGGAATTTTTTGAGGGGGGGGGAGGGGCAAAAATACTTTCTTTTTTAAAATGAGCTCAGAGTATCAAAAGGGCCCAGAGAAGGGCACTTAGGTTCAAATTGGGCCTAGAGAGGACAGAGTATCAGAACTGAATAAGATGATGTATAAATTGTAAACATCAGAGTCCATGGTAGTAACCACCTATGACAGGGAATAAGAAGACTGCTGAGGCCCAGGGCTAGTCACTTATCCACAAGTCCATCAGTCGCTCTAATGGTACTACACAGTTCGGTTAAGTGACACGTATATTCATGCTCATTAGCAATCCAGTCTTATAATTAAATACAGACAAATCTCAAACTAAGGCCTATCTGAATGCCTATGCTGGAACTTTCTGAACCTCAAGCAAGTATTACAAGAAACCAAATTTCTGATTTTGTAAGACTTCTTTCCCTCAGAATCCAGGCTTCACACAGCATTGCTAACATTTTCTCAAAGGTGTAAGCTGAAGGTGAGGTTTAACAATTTGCTTCAGGAAAACACATACTGAGCAGAAGTAGCACATATAAAGCTGCCTGTTGAGCTTCTATTCACAGAAAGAGAAGCTAAAATAAAAGGCTCAGCCTGAAAATTTGCCATCAACCATATGTAGCAGAGGAAGAAGCCTGGAAGTGAGATAAAGATCTGTAATAAGCTCTGCTATTTACAGACAAGCGTGCCTACAGGATGCTTAGAAGGGAAAATGATTCAAAAAGTACTAGAATGCACTGCCATTATGGCTAGAGTTATTATCATCACCGTTTAAAAACAAGGCATACCTTCACAAGTAGTGCTTTGATCTCCAGAGCTCAAATATAACTAAACAAACTAGAGACTTGGAGCAAGCTATTTCTTTTTTTTTTTAATTTTTTTTTCAACGTTTATTTTTGGGACAGAGAGAGACAGAGCATGAACAGGGGAGGGGCAGAGAGAGAGGGAGACACAGAATCAGAAACAGGCTCCAGGCTCTGAGCCATCAGCCCAGAGCCTGACGCGGGGCTCGAACTCACGGACCGCGAGATCGTGACCTGGCTGAAGTCGGACGCTTAACCGACTGCGCCACCCAGGCGCCCCTGGAGCAAGCTATTTCTAAAAAAACAAGTACTTAAACTGATGTAACAATTGGGACATAAAAACTAACAAATTTATCAATACATCCATGTATAACCCATTGGGAAGATGGTTTATTAACTTAATCTTATTAATAACCAAAGTTACTAATGAAGAAGAGGTTCCAGTGAGAAGTTGCACCTTTGCTTCGAACATACTTGTGAGATGTTAACACATTTGTATTTGCAGCCTGGAATGATTATTCTAAAATAGATTCAAAGACCCTGCATAATAGGCACAGGGTTTAGAGCAAGCATTTAGTGCTCAACAAACTTAGATGGGAACCATTTCTCTGCTAATTATGTCCAGTCTCCCTCTGACTAAAACGGACATAATATAACTCTCAGGGGTGTTCTGAGGATCAAATGACATGTGCAAATTCCATAGCAAAGTAAGGTCACAAAAAAATGATAACTTTTGTCACTGAAAAGACCACTAGAGGTCACTGAGTTGTGCTTCATTTTACCGGCGAGGTCGCACAATTACTAACAGCTCAAAAACAAAGCGATTCTCATCACCCAGTTCAGTATTCTTTAGCCAGATTTTAGTCTCGAATTATTAAATGTCAGTGTGACCTTAATTAAAGCCATGATCTGATAAGGTTCTGAGCAGGATGTGCCTTAATTGTGTAGTACTCAATCTTACCCTGTGGAAACTTTCTTCATGCTCATAGACACTGCTTCTCATCCATAGCTAATGGGAACATGGGATCAAATGATGTCTTGTTTAATTAGTAGTCACTTTACTGCTCAGTACAGAAGAGACTAACTTGTTTTCATCATTCTAGGTGTTGACTATATCTCATGGATGGCTGACGTCAAGTTTGCCTTTGCAGCCCATCCTATCGGTAAGCTTCCATCATCTGTAATAAACTCCTTTACAAAGTTTTGTGCAAATCCTTAAAAATGACAAAATATTTCAATAAGAGTTAGTCCTTTAGCTAAAGGAAAAAATCGCTAAGCAAATTCAACTTAAAGAAAAATCTGTTCTATCTAAAAAAGAAGGTATGTTCTTTTAACCTGAAGCTCAACTTAAGGTAGTTAGCAAGAGCTTTGGTGACTGCTGTGTCAGTAAAGTACAAAAAAATCCTTCAACGTTATCAACATCAGCATTTAAAACACTGAACTTTTTTTTCCTCTAATGTTTTTGTAACCTTAACTACATGCATATTTGTTTTCATCTGTACTTGAAGAAAACCACAAATACTATTTTCTTGAGCAACAGAAAGAAGTAGAAACTTCTATTTCCCTCCAATACTACACGAACAAAATTTTTAAATTTTAAAAATAAAAAAATTACAATTAATTTTCTAGTGAATATATTTTGCAGTGCTGAAATTTTAAAAATATATAATGTTTTTATTTATTTTTGAGAGACAGAGCGAGACAGAGCACGAGCAGGGGAGGGGCAGAGGAGAGGGAGACACAGAGTCCAAGGCAGGCTCCAGGCTCAGAGCTGTCAGCACAGAGCCTGATGCAGGGCTTAAATTCATGATCTATGAGCTCATGACCTAAGCTGAAGTCAGACACTTAACTGACTGAGCCACCCAGGTGTCATGCAGTGCTGAAATTTTAAAATGTCTTCCAGACACTCTGTAAACTTGGAAGGAAATTAACACTATTCTGAGAATTCCAATTCCCTCTCTATAATTTGAAATGACCAGCAGATGGCAGAACTAAACATTTAAAACTTGGATCCCTGTGCATGACTGAGAAAAAAAAAATTCCAAAAAGAGGCTGAAGAGTTCTATTTTTTACTGAAATTTAACACCTTCATTGCTATATTTGCTGAACTTACAGACATACCAAGAAGAAATGTGAACTTAATAATATTCTCTTTGGTACAAATGGGGGAAATAAAATCAACATTGCAATAAAATAAATAACTGTGTAGAAAAGCTTGGAATTAACCAAAACAACAAAATGGAATAATGCAAATTAATAGTGCCTTTGTTCATTTTATGCATACACATGTGGTACAATTAAATCGCTTAGAAATCAAATCAAAAATACTTGGTATATGTGATAAAGGTAGAGATAAAAATATCTATAAAGATTAATCTATAAAAATAATTTTATATGTACATGTATTACATAATAGTTCCTTCCAGAATCCCCACACACAAGATTACTGAAGAAGTTTTAAAATTTTTCTCTAGGATATGAAACTTTATTTGAAACTCTGATAAAGTCATAAGCATTTATTTTATTCTTAATGTTAGTGTTCTTTAACTTCAGTGTTCCATAACTTCTAATACTTCAAAAGTAAAAATCAAAAGAACATACTTATAAATCTATAAAGGAAGAAGTAAAAGGAAGAAAAATCTGGGGTTAGGTCTGGGGCCAAAGTAAATATTGAATAACAATAAATTCAATATACTTTTTGTTAAAGATAGGAATTTATTCAGTTACATTTCCAGGTCTGAACGTCTGCATTTTACATCTCAAATTGGTTTTGTTTTTGTTTTTAATAAGAACAATGAGAGGGGGTCAAATTGGCAGAACAAGATGGAAGTTTTTTTGCATCTCTTATCCCTGAAATGCAGCCAGATCAACACCAAACTATCTTGTACACCAAGAAAACTGATTTGAGGATTAACACAACAATCTGCACAACTTGAACCACAGAACTTGGCATGTACATGGCATGGAACTGGGAGAGAGAAGCTGCAGAGGACAGGGAGCTGTTTTTGCTTGCAGAGAGAGGACACAGACAGGGAGACAGTATGGGGGGAAACACCCCCATCCCTGAAATCAGCTGGAGACAAAGGGAAAGAGTAGAAACAGCTGCAAGGGACTGAACTAAAAAGGGAGAAAGGAGAAATGAGATGGTTTAAATTCCATTAAGACTCTATAAACAGGGGGCATGGAGAGTCTGAAACTCCACAGCTTGATACTTGGTGGTGCTCTGATAGGAAGGGTGAATCCCCAGGAGCAGAGTGCAAGGTCCAAGGGGTCCTCTGGCCACATGGGGAGAGGTGGTTCCCCTGTTGGAAGGACATTTGGTAGAGGCTGTGCAACCTCCACACAGGCAAGGATCCAAGCAGACCCCAGAGATCAGCCACATTTTCTGGTGTTAGAACAAGGATACTGGGAGAGGAAGCCTGGTGCCAGATGTGTGTTGTGATTTTCCCTAGCTCCTGAAACACTACTGCTACATGATTGTGTGAACTTTCTGGGGCGGGTTGGCACCCAGCCACAGTCTCTGGACATCGGCAGCAGCAGAGTAGCATGAATGTTCCTGGGGGTGGGCTGGCACCCGAGCATTGCTCAGCAAGAACCTCCCCCAGAGGGTCTGAGCGGGCCAAGGTCGCAATCCCACAGAAGTGAGGGGTTGGGAAACACAGCCCCACCTAAGATAAAACTCAGGAAGGAGGTGTCGGCTGGCAGGCTGATGGCTTGGTCGTGGACAGTGTAGAAGCAGGGAGTAGACAGAAGCTGGAGACCAAGGAGGGGTGCTTCATTGTCAGTTGGAGACAGCACAGAGTTCTGACACCAGAGACTGGGTAGCTGGGTGGCACCACTTTCACCCCTCCCGTGCATGTACATACATGCTTACACACACCACAACAAACCAGCCCAGCAAGCTAATCAGTGCTATCTAGAGAAGAATGGAGCCATTACACTAAGCCCTGCCCAACTGGGCCAAACACACTCTTGAGGAACACCACAAGTCTCTCTGCCTGCTTAGTTTGCAGACTATAAAGTTCTTCATAGTTTAACTATATTCAACTATGTTAACATAGTTTAACTAGGGGAAACTGGGTGTAATTTCAATCGTATTTCATTCTGTTCGCTGGCCCATCTATTCAACGTTTTCCTTTTTCTTTTCTATTCTTATTCTTTAACACAGAAAGAGAAAAAAATTATCTTTACTTTCTGTTTTTATATAAAAGATTTTTGTTTATTTTTTCTACTATATTTTTCAGTTTTTTGTAAATTTTTTAAATTCTATTTTACTTTCATCATTTCATTTTATTCTATATTATTGTATTCATTTCTTCAAATTTACAAACGTTTTCTTTTTTCTTTTTTTCTTTTCTTTTTTTCCTCCTTTATTCTCTATCAAGCTTCTTTCAACAACCAGACCAAAACATATGTAGGAGCTAGCATCCTTTATTTGATCTTTTTTTGTGTTGTTTTTAACTTTTTAATTGTTTTTTACTTTATTGATTCCTTTTCTTCCTTCAAATTGATGAAACGAAGGGTAAACCCCAAAAGAAAGAACAAGAAGAAATGACACCCAGGGACTTAACACAGATACAAGCAAGATATCTGAACCAGAATTTAGAATCACGATAATAAGAATACTAGCTGGGTTTGAAAATAGATTATAATCACTTTCTGCAGAGATAAAAGAAGTAAAAGCTAGTCTGGATGAAATTAAAAATGCTATAACTGAGCTGCATTCTCGAACAGTTGCCACAGTAGCAAGGATGGATGAAGCACAACAGTGAATCAGCGACAGAGACTGAACTTATGGAGAATAATGAAGCAGAAGAGGGAGACTAAGGCAAAAGAGCACACAGTATAAGAATTAGAGAATGAATATTCTTGAACAATATTGAGGAATATTGTTATTCCTCAATAAAAGGGAATAACATCCGAATCATAGGGGTCCCAGAAGAAGAAGAGAGAGAAAAGGGGGTAGAAGGTTTATGTGAACAAATAACAGCAGTAAACGTTCCTAACCTGGGGAAAGACACAGTTATCAAAACTCAGGAAGCACAGAGAACTCCCATTAGATTCAACAAAAACTGACCATCGACAAGGTACATTATAGTCAAATTCACAAAATACTCAGGCAAGGAAAGAATCATGAAAGCAGCAAGGGAAAAAAAAGTTCTTAACCTACAAGGGAAGATAGATCAGGTTCACAGCAGACCTATCCACAGAACCTCAGCAGGACAGAAAGGAGTGGCAGGATATATTCAATATGCAGAATCAGAAAACTATGCAGCCAAGAATTCATTATCCAGCAAGACCGTCATTTGAAATAGAAGGAGAGATTAAAAGATTTCCAGACAAACAAAAACTAAAGGAGTTTGTGACCACTAAACCAGCCCTGCAAGAAATTTTAAAAGGGACTCTCTGAGAGGAGAAAAGATACAAAAAAAAAAAAAAAAGACCAGAAGAAACAAAGACTAGAAAGGACCAGAGAACACCACCAAAAGCTCTAACTCTACAGTAAATACAATGGCAATTAATTCATATCTTCCAGTACTCACTCTAAACATCAGTGGACTAAATGCTCCAATCAAAAGACAAAGGATAATAGAATGGGTAAGAAAACAAGATCCATTTACATGCTGTTTAAAAGAGACCCATTTTAGATCTAAAGACATCTTCAGATTGAAAGTAAAGGGATGGAGAACCATCTATCATGTTAACAGTCTCCAAAAGAAAGTCAGAGTAGCCATACTTATATCAGACCATCTAGATTTTAAAATAAAGATGGTAACAAGAGATGAGGAAGGGCATTATATTATAATCAAAGGGTCTATCCACCAAGATCTAACAATTGTAAACATTTATGCTCCAAATGTGAGAGCACCCAAATATATAAATCAATTAATCACACATAAAGAAGCTTATTGATAATAACAATGATAGTAGGAAACTTCAACACCCCACTTACAGCAATGGAAAGATCATCTAAACAGAAAAGCAACAAGGAAACAATGGCTTTGAATGACACACTGGACCAGATGGACTTAACAGATATATACAGAACATTACATCCTAAAGCAGTGGGATACACATTCTTCTCAAGTGCACATGGAACATTCTCCAGAATAGATCACATACTGAGAAATAAATCAGCCCTCAACAAGTACAAAAAGATCGAGATCATACTGTGCATACTTTCAGACCACAAAACTATATAATTTGGAATCAACCACAAGAAAAAATTTGGAAGAAAACAAATACTTGGAGACTAAAGGCCATCCTACTAAAGAATGAATGGGCTAACCAAGAAGTTAAAGAGGAAATTAAAAAGTACATGGAAGCCATGAAAATGATAACACCACAGCCCTAACCTATGGGACACAGCAAAGGCAGTCATAAGAGGGAAGTATATAGCAATCCAGGCCTTCATTAAAAAAGGAAGAAAGGTCTCAGATACACAACCTAACCTTACACCTTAATGAGTTGGAAAAAGAACAGCAAGTAAAACCCAGAAACAGCAGAAGACAAGAAATCATAAATATTAGAGCAGAAATCAATGCTATCAAAACCTAAAAACAAAACAAAACAAAAAACGAAACAGATCATTGAAAACAGGAGCTAGTTCTTTGAAAGAAATAACAAAATTGATAAACCCCTAGCCAATTTGATTAAAAAGAAAAAGGAAAGGACCCAAATAAATAAAATCAAGAATGAAAGAGGAGAGATCACAACCAATACAACAGAAATGCAAACACTAAGAGAATATTATGAGCAATTATACTCATAAGAGAATTATTATGAGCCAATAAAATGGGCAATCTGGAAGAAATGGACACATTCTTAGAAACATATACACTACCAAAATTGAAACAAGAAATTCCCAGAAACATATAAACTACCAAAACTGAAACAAGAAGAAGTAGAAAAGTTGAACAGACCCACAACCAGTAAAGAAATCAAATTAGTAATAAAAAAATCTCCCCAAAAACAAGAGTCCAGGGCCAGATGGCTTTCCAGAGGAATTCTACCAAACATTTAAAGAAGAGTTAACACCTAATCTTTTGAAGCCATTCCAAAAAATAGAAATGGAAGGAAAACTTCCAAACTCATTCTATGAAGCCATCATTACCTTGATTCCAAAACCAGACAAAGACTCCACTAAAAAGGAGAACTACAGACAATTTCCCTAATGAACATGGATGCCAAAATCCTCAACAAGACACTAGCCAACCAGATCCAACAATACATTAAAAGAATTATTCACGTGACCAAGTGGGATTTATACCTGGGGGGCAGGGCTGGTACAATATCCACAAAACAATGTGATACATCACATCAATAAAAGAAAGGACAAGAACCACATAATCCTCTCAATAGATGGAGAGAAAGCATTTGACAAAATACAGCAACTTTCTTGATAAAATCCTTCAAGAAAGTAGGGTTAGAAGGATAGTACCTTAAGAGCATAAAGGTCATATATGAAAGGCCCATCGCTAATATTATCCACAATGGGGAAAAACTGAGAGCTTTCCCCCTAAGGTCAGGAACATGACAGGGATGTCCACTCTCACCACTGTTATTCAACACAGTATTGGAAGTCTTAGCCTCAGCAGTCAGACAACACAAAGGAATAAAAGGCATCCAAATCAGCAAGGAGAAGGTCAAACTTTCACTCTTCACAGACGACATTATACTCTATATGGAAAACCCAAAAGATTCCACCAAAAAACTACTAGAACTGATCCATGGATTCAGCAAAGTCATAGTTTATAAAATCAATGCACAGAAATTGGTCGCATTCCTATACACCAACAATGAAGTGACAGAAAGAGAAATCAAGGAATCGATCCCATTTACAATTGCACCAAAAACCATAAAATACCTAGACATAAATCTAACCAAAGAGGTGAAAAATCTATACATTGAAAACTATAGAAAGCTTATGAAAGAAATTGAAGAAGACACAAAAAAAAAAAAAAAGGAAAAAGATTCCATGCTCCTGGATAGGAAGAACAAATATTGTTAAAATGTCGATACTACCCAAAGCAATCTACATATTCAAAGCAATCCCTATCGAAATAACACCAGCATTCTTCACAGAACTAGAACAAACAATCCTAAAATTTGTATGGAACCAGAAAAGACCCTGAATAGTCAAAGCAATCTTGAAAACGAAAACCAAAGCAGGAGGCATCACAATCCCAGACTTCAAGCTATACTACAAAGCTGTCATCATCAAGACAGTATGGTACTGGCACAAGAATAGACACTCAGATCAATGGAACAGAAGAGAGAACCCAGAAATGGACCCACAAATGTATGGACAACTAATCTTTGACAAAGCAGGAAAGAATATCCAATGGAATAAAGACAGTCTCTTCAGCAAGCGGTACTGGGAAAACTGGACAGCGACGTGCAGAAGAATGAACCTGCACCACTTTCTTACACATACACAAAAATAAACCCAAAGTGGATGAAAGACCTAAATGTAAGACAGGAAGCCATCAAAGTCCTCAAAGAGAAAATAGGCAAAAACCTGTTTGGTTTTGGCTGCAGCAACTTCTTACTCAACACATCTCTGGAGGTAAGGGAAACAAAAGCAAAAATGAACTATTGGGACCTCATCAGAATAAAAAGCTTCTGCACAGCGAAGGAAACAATCAGCAAAACTAAAAGGCAACCAACAGAATGGGAGAAGATGTTTGCAAATGACATATCAGATAAAGGGTTAGTATCCAAAATCTATAAAGAACTTATCAAACTCAACACCCAAAAAAACAAATAATCCATTGAAGAAATGAGCAAAATACATGAATAGACACTTCTCCAAAGAAGACAACCAGATGGCTAACAGACACATGAAAAAATGCTCAACATCACTCATCGATAGGGAAATACAAATCAAAACCACAATGAGATACCACCTTACACCTGTCAGAATGGCTAACATTAACAACTCAGGGAACAACAGATGTTGGCAAGGATGTGGAGAAAGAGGATCTCTTTTGCATTGTTGGTGGGAATGCAAATTGGTGCAGCCACTCTGGGAATAGTATGGAGGTTCCTCAAAAAACTAAAAACAGAACTACCCATGGGGTGCCTGGGTGGCTCAGTCAGTTGAGCGTCCAACTTCAGCTCAGGTCATGATCTCACCCTCTGTGAGTTCGGGCCCCACGTTGGGCTCTGTGCTGATAGCTCAGAGCCTGGAGCCTGTTTTTTTTTTTTTTTTATTTTTTTTTCAACGTTTTTTTTATTTATTTTTGGGACAGAGAGAGACAGAGCATGAACGGGGGAGGGGCAGAAAGAGAGGGAGACACAGAATCGGAAACAGGCTCCAGGCTCTGAGCCATCAGCCCAGAGCCTGATGCGGGGCTCGAACTCACGGACCGCGAGATCGTGACCTGGCTGAAGTCGGACGCTTAACCGACTGCACCACCCAGGCGCCCCGCCTGGAGCCTGTTTTGGATTCTGTGTCTCCCTCTCTCTCTGCCCTGCCCCCACTCATGCTATGTCTCTCTGTCTCTGAAAAATGAATAAACCTTAAAAAAAATTTTTTTAAATAGAACTACCCTATGACCCAGCAATTTCACTACTACACATTTATCTAAGGGATACAGGTGTGCTGTTTCGAAGGCACACATGCACCCCAATGTTTATAGCAGCACTATCAACAATGGGCAAAGTATGGAAAGAGCCCAAATGTCCATTGATGGATGAATGCATAAAGAAGATGTGGAATATATATATATATAAAATCGAGTATTAATTGGCAATCAAACAGAATGAAATCTTGCCATTTGCAAGTATGTGGATGGAGCTGGAGGGTATTATGCTAAGTGAAATTAGTCAGAGAAAGACAAAAATCATATGACTTCACTCATATGAGGACTTTAAGAGACAAAACAGATGAACAAAAGTAAAGGGAAACAAAAATAATATAAAAACAGGGAGGGGGCAAAACAGAAGAGAGTCATAAATATGGAGAAAAAACTGAGGGTTACTGGAGGGGTTGTGGGAGGGGGGATGGGCTAAATGGGTAAGGGGAACTAAGGAATCTACTTCTGAAATCATTGTTGCACTATATGCTAACTAATTTGGGTGGAAATTTTAAAAAATAAAAAATTAAATTAAAAAAATGGTGCTGGGAAAACTGGACAGTGACATGCAGAAAAATGAACCTGCACCACTTTCTTACACCATACACAAGAAAAAACTCAAAATGGATGAAAGACCTAAATGTAAGACAGGAAGCCATCAAAATCCTCAAGGAGAAAGCAGGCAAAAACCTCCCTGACCTCAGCTGCAGCAGTTTCTTACTCAACACATCTCTGGAGGCAAGGGAAACAAAAGCAAAAATGAACTACTGGGACCTCATCAAAATAAAAAGCTTCTGCTCAGTGAAGGAAACAATCAGCAAAACTAAAAGGCAACCGGTGGAATGGGAGAAGATATTTGCAAATGACATATCAGATAAAGGGTTAGTATCCAAAATCTGTAAAGAACTTATCCAACTCAACACCCCAAAAACAAATAATCCATTGAAGAAATGGGCAAAAGACATGAATAGACACTTCTTCAAAGAAGATATCCAGATGGCTAACAGACACATGAAAAAATGCTCAACATCACTCATCGATAGGGAAATACAAATTAAAACCACAATGAGATAGCACCTTGCACCAGTCAAAATGGCTAAAATTAGCAACTCAGGCAAGAACAGATGTTGGTGAGGATGCAGAGAAAGAGGATCTCTTTTGAACTGCTGGTGGGAGTGTGAACTGGTGTAGCCACTCTGGAAAACAGTACGGAGGTTCCTCAAAAAATTAAAAATAGAACTACCCTACAACCCAGCAATTGTACCACTAGGTATTTATCCAAGGGATACAGGTATGCTGTTTCAAAGGGGCACATGAACCCCAATGCTTATAGCAGCACTATCAACAATGGCCAATGTATGGAAAGAGCCCAAAAGTCCATCAACAGATGAATGGATAAAGAAGTTGTGGTGTGTATATATATATATATATATATATATATATATATATATATATACATACATATATACACACAATGGAGTATTACTTGGGAATCAAAAAGAATGAAATCTTGCCATTTGTAAATACCTGGATGGAACCAGAGGATATTATGCTAAGCAAAATTAGTCAGAGAAAGACAAATATCATATGATTTCACTCATATGAGGAATTTAAGGTACAAAACAGATAAACATAAGGGAAGGGAAGCAAAAATATAAAAACAGGGAAGGGGACAAAACATAAGAGGCTCTTAAATATAGAGAACAAGCAGAGGGTTGATGAAGGGGTTGTGGGAGGGGGGATGGGCTAAATGGGTCAGGGGCATTAAGGAAGACACTTGTTGGAACGAGCACTGGGTGTTATACATAGAGTATGAATCACTGGAATCTACTCCTGAAATCATTGTTGCACTATATGCTAACTGAATTGGGTGTAAATTTAAAAATAAATAAATTCGATATTTAAAAAAAAAGAAGAGCAATGAAAGTCTAACCAAGGAAGTTCATAAGAAATTAAAGGTGCTTTAGTTCTACTGACGAGTCTGCAAACCACCTAGAAACCAACCTGCTCTTGCTCTCTTTCACCTGAGCAGCTTCTCAATTACAGACAGGGAAGCAAAGCCTTAATGAGCAGCCAGGGAAAATGTTCCTTATTAAGCTTAGTTCTAGTAGAGCAGCTTTCATCAGCTGAGCTAAAACACTGGAGAATTCAAGGTAGGCCCTCCTTGGAGTTTACAAAAGACCAAGAGCAGCTTCCACATCTAAGCTATAACGAATACTGAAAGAACACATTTTCTAGAGGAAAGCTCTCCCAAACCTGGCTGGTCAAAAAACACTTATATACAGAGTCTATCCTTATACCTAGTCCATTGGACTTTCCTGAAGCAGAACTCCCAGGTTAGCATTTTTGGAAGCTTCCTGGGGAGCACAGTAATGTGGGAGAGAGGAGAGGTAGATGAAGCCTCAGACCTAGCCAGGAGGTAGCTAGGTCTGCAGCTTCATCTACTTCTAAACATACCTTTGTATCATCAGGATTTAGGAATAGATTGGCTGTGGAAGGTGAAGAAAAGGCACAGATATAGAGTCAGCTTTCTTGGGTTTGAATTCCATCTCCCCACTTACAAACCTATGTGACTGGGCAAGTTACCCTAAGTCTCAGTTTCCACATCAGAGAAAGTGGAAATAGGATTAAATAAATAAATGATTTATTTAAAATTAATCAATTGAAGTAACCCGTGTTAAACACTTAGCGCAGTGGTTGGTCCTTAGTAAGCACTGGTCACTTTTCATCATTTTTGTGTTAAAAAAAAAGGTAATTCAGGAGGCCTACTCTGAGCAAGGCAATGTTTTTAAGGGAGAAAAAAAGAAAAACTTCCTCTCTGACAATGTGTATGGGGACCCAAGATCACTTTCATTTTTCCATAACTTCTGTTGATGATTTTTTCCAAAAAAAAACATAAAGAGAAACACTTACGTATGGAAAAAAAGATTAGTTTTGTTGTGATGATCCTCAAAACCACAGCCCATCTAGAGTACTAAACACCATGGCATAAAGAAGAAATAAGTCCCAACTTTCTGACTCTCTTCACCATTCCCACCATCTGGACTGGGGAAACCAAATAGACACATGTGGATTCACTAATCTGCATTCATCTTGGGATGTAATCACTTCCTCTCCCATTTTCCTGCTTACATGGAGGAAAACATCACTCACCATTAGGCAATTTCATTGCCTATCTCCAAAATGAGTATGGAATTCCCAGCTCGATCAAGATACCATTTTAAAGGATGCACCCTATAGGAGTCTTCAACTGAAATGGCACAATACTGATATAAAGATTGTGTATGCTAATTCAGGGGCAAGGTCTTAAATATCTAATCAATACAACCTATGTTAAGAGTACATTTTTTTCTTATTAGATAGCAAACCAGACATTATATTCCTCAGTATATACTTTTTTCAAGTTACTTTGAAAAATAGCATACTTAGACCATTGTCTTTCAATATCATAATTCACACCTAGGAAGGAGAAGGATTATAAGCACCAAGAGATGGCACCTCAAAGACCTCTGATACTTCTTGCATGATCTCAGAACCCGTCTCCTGATCACCCCCTTGTTGCAGGGTATTGGGCAGAGAGCTATAGCATCCTAAGGTAAATAACATAAGATTTGTCTCAGACCTTGCCTTGGGTTTTGCTGCCATCTATTTTGAATCTGAAAATCACCTCACGTTATAGTAAATAATGGTTGCATTTTTAATATAATACTAAAAATAAATATTTTTCTCCAAAATGTCCTGTGACCCTAGGGTTGTTGTTCTCTGCTTGCTCAAAAATCCTCTTCCCCATCCACTATAGTAAGTAGAAATACAATATACAATCAATATTTACTACAATATGAGGCCAATTATCAGATTCAAAATAGTTCTATTAATGCTGGTCTCTAATTTCAACTTATATTTTGGCTTTGCATCAGATGCTTTTTTTCAAGGATACCCTATTTGCATGCTTCTAATAGGAAGCATGATAGGATCTTCGATACAGTCTAACTGGTACCTTGAGAATCTTAGCCTTGGAAAACAATGAGGATGACTCAGCAGCCTCCTCCTATCTACAGGTTTCAAGGATAGCTATCTCCCAACTTCAAAGACGTCAGGAAACTCACACATTTCTGATCTGCACACAAGATCTACCTCTTCTGTCTCTGATCAAAACCATCCTCCTCCCAGGCAACTGCTCCCAAATGAACCAGTGACATGAGGATTTTCACACAGAGTATCATGGGACAATTCTATTTTTTAAGTTCTCATTGCAATGCATTTAAAGTACATTCTCTCTTCCTCATTTTTCAGGTGATGAAGTGGTTGAGGATGTGGCCAGGTGGGTGGACTGCTGCGTGAGGTAGTGTGAAAGTGAAATCAAGATTTAAGGTGGGTCATTCACAAGGCAAATGGTGTCACCCAACACTGTGATGGATAGACTTTATTTTGGAAGCAATTCTAGAAGGGATCCATTAATTGATAACAAATGGATTAGTTTAGAATGATAATTCATATATATCATGAACTATATGCATTTAGTTTTTCTTTAATGTTTATTCATTTTTGAGAGACAGAGCGAGAGAGAGGGAGAGACAGTGGGGGAGGGGCAGAGAGAGGGGGAGATACAGAATTCAAAGCAGGCTCCAGGCTCTGAGCTGTCAGCACAGAGCTGACTCAGGGGCTCAAACTTACGACACGAGATGATGACCTGAGCCGAAGTCAGTCACCCAACTGACTGAGCCACCCAGGCACCCCAGAACTATATGCATTTGGAAAGAAAAAAGAAAAAGTGAACTACATATACAATAATGACAACATAAAATATAGGTGATCTTATTTTAATCTTAGTCCTTCCTTAGTGGGAAACGGGTAAAAGGCATGGCCAGATGTGGCTGGGAGGCAGAAGTATTCTTGCCCTTGTTGTGCTTGCATTTACTTCTTTCTTTCTTTTCTCTTTAAAAACTATTTTCCTGTCAAATAATACATGTAGACATCCTATCTGAACCTCTTCATCCTCCAGACCTTGAGAATCTTGACTCCCCGGCTTCTACCATCGATACCCCTGGTTTGGTCTTCTAATGTTGTAGACCACTATTTCCACCACTTCCATGCCCAAATCCTCAACTCCCATCCTTACTAATCTGTGGATCCATCCAAAGGCAAAATGTCAACCTAAGATCAGTCCAGTGTTTTGACTTTGTCACACCCATTACCTTCCACTTGGGTGGACCTTCACAGGTACCCCTCTGTTCAGCTATCAGTCCCGTTTTTGTGGTTTCCAAATGAATTGTCTTCCATTATTTTTTTTAAACATCTGGCTTCACACATCCCTCTTCACCCAATGTCAAGGGCAATGCCTCCCAATTAACAGAAAACACCAAAGCCAGTGAGACTCTCAACTTCCCATCATCAACCTACAGCAGCAGCTCACCTGCTTCCGCACCCTTCTTTCTTCATCTGCGTTCACACACAGACATTCCTATTCCTGTCCCAGGCCAATCCCCCCACTTATGCTATGCATCCCATCCCTTCTGGCTTTCTCATGACCACAGTCTATCAATTTTTTATCCCCCTATAAGCTTCAATGGGCCCTTCTCTACTGGGCCCTCCCATCAGCGTGTACACATGCTCTAAACCCTTCCATGTCTTTTAAAAAGAAAAGAGAAAGGAAAAGAAAAGAAAAGAAAAGAAAAGAAAAGAAAAGAAAAGAAAAGAAAAGAAAAGAAAAGAAAAGAAAAGAAAAGAAAAGAAAAGAAAAAGGGCAGTGATAACCAACTGATAACCCATTCTATTTTTCTTTTCCCTGACACAAAACCTCTGGAGCTAACCACACACCTCCATCAATCTCACCTCCCACCTTCTCACCTACTCTTACCCTTCCATTCAAATCTCAGCCTCCTGAAATCTAAACAGCACCCACAGCACTCAACTGAAATTCCTGTCTACAAGGTTATTAACAATAACTTCTGGTAAATTCAGTAACTACTTTTCAGTCTTAATCTTACTTGACTTCTTGGCAACATTTTATATCACTTAATACTCCAAAATCTTTTTTCTATCCTACCTCTCTGACTGTTTCTTATCTGTCTCGCTGCAGCATCTTTTTTTGCTCTTCTCATTGAATAAATGTTCATCTATATATCAGGCCCCTCTCACTTCTCACTCTACAGGCACTTTTCAATGCATAATGTCTTTGAATATCATTTACACACTAAAGATTCCTCAATCTCTCTCCCACCTAAGCTTTTTCGCCTGACCACTAGATACAAATGACAATTATTTTTGCATGTGTTTTGGTAGATATCCTCAAGTTCTGCAAGACCTAAATTGTTCTCCCAACCTGCTCATCCTGTGTTTTTACTCAGTAAATATCATCACCCTCTACCCTATTGCTCAAGCCAGAAATCTGGGTACATCCTCCTTGTTTCTGCCTGTCCCTCACCTTTATACAATCAACCAAATTGCCAAGCCTTGTCATTTTGACTTTCTAAAGCATTTCAACCTTGGCTTCTCTAAGTATGCTCTCCAAACCAGCAGTATCAGCATCACCTGAGAATTTGTTAGAAATGAAAATTCTCCAACCTCATTCTCAGACTCATGCAATCATACACTTTAGAGGTGGAGCCCAGCAATTTATGATTTAACAAATCCTCCAGGTAATTCCAATGCTTGCTAGAGTTTAAGAACTAAGAACCATTAGAATTGTCCTTTTTTTCATCCCCACTACTACTTACATGGTTGAGGGCAATTATATTGCAACATCTCTTCAGAATCTTCCAACCTCTGAACCATACCCGTCCAACACGTCTCAGTCCATACTCCACAAACACCCAGAATGCTCTTTCTGAAACATGGATCTGATCACATCACATTCCTCCAACTAAAACACTCCAGTGGCTCCCTACTGCTCTCAGGATTGAGTTCCAGTTCCTAAGCATTCTTCCAGAAGCTTTCATAAATGACTCAGATACTATCCAGCATCTTAAGTTGCCTCATCTGCCCCTGTCTCCTCACTCTGTGACTCTGTGCTCCAGTCATACTGACCACTTAAATCTCAAAACTCTTTGACGACCACCTCTCCTTTTAAACAGCTGTGTCACTATGTCTTTTCATCCTTTTGACAGTAAGAAAACAAGTACAAGAGAGTATCTGCATTTTTTTGTGGAAAATTCAATAAATATTGTGTAACTGGCCAGTAACCTTACATGGTTAGAGATAGAAAAATCAAAGTCACACAACAGATTCACTTTTTATATCCTACCTGAGTATAGACCAGGGGTCAGCAAACCACAGCCTATACAGGCCAAATTTGGCCAAATGCCCATTTTTGCAGATAGTTTTCTTAGGAAACACAGCCAAACGTATTCATTATTTATTGTCTATGGCTGCTTTCACATGACAAGAGCAGACCTGAGTACTTGTGACAAAGGCTGTAAGTATTTACTAAAGCCTAAAATATCTTCTATCTGGCCAACTTTGAAAAACTTTGCCAACCCCTGATCTAAACAATAAAGATAATAAAAGTGGAAAAAATCTTCTTTCAGGTATCCAAAGCCCTGTGAAAATCAAGAGAAAAAAATAACTCTCTAAATTCCTCGTTGGGTGAGGTTTTCTCAGTACAGGTTACCTTTAGTTTACCATAGATTCATAATTCCATACTTCTCCTGCCTCTTGAGATAAGAAAGGCCTCAAGAAATGTGAGTCACATCAATAGAACTTATTAATATTCAATGCATATCCAGGAGAAGGATTAGAAAAGAAAATCATGACAGAAAAGTTGGCCTAAGTCACTCATTTTAATAAAACTCCATCGTATATATTCCAAATGAATTCTGAGTCACTCAACACTTTTTGCCAAATATGTGATAAAAAGTACCAGTTGTGAAAGCCAAAACAGATATCCCTAATAGCATAATACTCTTAAATGAGGAAAAAACAAATCATGAAGAAGAAAGTAGGTCGCTGACTTAAAAAGTGTGACTGCCAATAATGTATTTTTAGAAACTGATTTTTCTAAACTCCAATTGACTTTATGATTGGGGATTGATCTAAAATCCACAAAAGTACTGGTAACATTTCTAAGTTCAGAAAACTTTGTGGCAAGGAAATAACAATTAGTACCCTTACTACTTTTGTAACAATACTCTTGAATTCCCCCTAATTGGTGGGGGGGGGGGGGCATTGGGGGGGAGAAGAAATCACTTGTATAACTTCTTTTTTTTTAAGTAATCTCTACACCCAATGTGGGGCTCGAACTCACAACATCAAGAGTAAGAATCCCATGCTCTATTGCCTGAGCCAGCCAGGTATCCCAATTTCTGTTGTTTAAGCCACAAAATCTGTGGCATTTATTTTTTTATTTTTATGTATTTATTTTTTTAAGTAACCTCTATGCCCAATGTGAGGCTCAAACTCATGACTCCTTTTTATTTTTTTAAGCAAACTTGTTTTACCTTCTTAAAATACACAAAAGAAACGTGTTAGAAATTTGCTAAATCACATATCAGATAAAAAAATTAAAATAATCTCAAAATATACATACTTAAATTCAAATGTATAAAACTTGGATACCGATTATTACAGGATCCAGTAATACAACCATTCACTGAGCAGCAACCAGGGACAAATCACTATAAATTGTAGGGATAAAAAGAATGTGACAGAATATTTTTTTAATGATGGAGTCCAGAGAAATAACACTTTTTAAATAATTTTTTAAGGTTTATTTATTTATTTGAGAGAGACAGAGACAGCACGAGTGGAAAAGGGGTAGAGAGAAAGGGGTAACTCTTGATCATTCAAGAGAGAGAGAGAGAGAGAGAGAGAGAGAGAGAATCCCAAGCAGGCTCCATGCTGCCAGCACAGAACCCAATGTGGGGTTTGAACTCATGAAACCATGAGATCATGACCTGAGCTGCAACCAAGAGTCAGACGCTTAACCAACTGAGCCACCCAAGTGCCCCAAGAGAAATAAAAATTTTTAAAGTAAATATTAAAAGCCTTTTAGTTCACACTAAACTGTAGGGCTACAAGCATGGCAGATGTAATTTGACCCACAAATCAACGCACAATCAATCCTATGGTAAAGAAAGGCTAGTAACGCAAAGAAAAAATTTTTAAGCCATACAAATGTACGGACTGCAAAGAAAGAAATCAAGTAGGAACTTCTTGATACATATCTGCTTATTATATTCTTTATGAAATAAATCTATTTTTTAATTTTTTTTTGTTCTTGAGAGAGAAAGAGAGAGAGAAACAGAGTGCAAGTGAGGCGGGGGGACAGAGAGAGAGGGAGACACAGAATCTTAAGCAGACTCCAGGCTCCGAGCTGTCAGCCCAGAGCGTGCACGGAGCCTGGGGCAGGGCTCAAACTCACCAACCATGAGATCATAACCTGAGCCCAAGTCAGGGGCTTAACTGACTGAGCCACGCAGGTGACCCGAAATAAATCTATTTTATAACCTTAAATAAAATTAAATGAAAAAATGCCTTTTGGAGAAAACTAACAATAGCAAGCAAATTTTTTCCTGTTTAATATTTATTGATTATTCCCTTCAAATATTTCAATAAATTATCCAACCCAAAAAATCAAACTTATTCCATGTGGTAGAGTTCTTTGAAAGAGAGGAGCAATGTAACTGTGTAGCAAACCAATCTCTGGCCCTTTTTGGCTCCTCTATCCTAGGAATGCTGAGTGAAACAGAGGTCCTTATTCTTTGGGGAGGTGTTACAGAAAGCCATTCATTCATGCCACATTATCTGTAAAGCATGCCAGACATTCACACACATAAACACTGAGGGCTAATGCAGCAAATATGTAAGTTATCTGCCAAGATTTGAGTGTAATGTTTCTCAGAACCAGGGACATCATGCAGTCAATATGAAGTGGTCACAGCACCAAGTGGACATGATGGTTCCTCTCCACAGTTTGCAGACACACACACACACACACACACACACACACACAGCTTCTCCTACTCCCTCCATCTCCATTCCACTCCATCCAGAAAGGTGTGGGCAGGGAGGATTGGGCGGGAAATATGGTAATTGCAGCAGTAAAATCATAAGCAGCAAATGTATTAAGAAAGAAGAATGGCAATAAGCCCAGAAGGAGAGATCCAACAGAGTCAATTCTCAAGCCAATTAATTTCTAAGCAAACCCATATTCCATCCCATCCTCCATCTGCTCTCCCTTCAAGTGTTTACAAGATTATTAAATATAGGTAACTCTTGATCATTCAAGACAATTCACATACTGGATTATCTGGTTCCTACCTTACACAGCCTTCTTCATGAAATCAAGGCATATTTATTAAAGGGTACAACAGGTTCTACGATAGGAACTTGAAATATAGTAATTAAAAATAGTAATTGCTAATATTTACTGGGTACTTATGTGCCAGGAATTATGCAATGTTTTATTGATCTCATTTAATATTCAAAATAACTCCAGAGGTAGGCACTAGCACTACACATGAAAATTTTTAATCTGTGACCTTGGGTAAATGTCCTAACATCTTAAATGGAGTAGATGAGATTGTAATCCAGTTTAGGACTAGAGTCTGCTCTTAACCACTCTGGGGAGACCTGATGCCCATATTTACCAGAGTTCTGTGTCTCTATGGTAAACACAGAGACACCTCCACGTAAAATGTAATTTGCACTGGAGCCTTATAGGGTAAATAGACAATTATAATACATGTGTCAGGTCTACTAAGAGAGAAAATTCAGACTTAGATGGTTGAAGAAGATAACTCATAGGGAACTCTGAACCCCATTCTATTAAAAAAAAAAAGTAGAATTTCATTGGGAAATAATAATTTATGAACAGAAGCAGTAGGACTCACAGAGCCCCAGAGGTGAGAAAAAGTATAGATCATTGTCAAACTGATAGCACTTCAACATAGTGAAGGACAGAGTTTGGAGGAACAGAAAGGAAGTGGGTCATGAGCTAGAGATGTATGAAAGGGTTGCAAGCAGGAGACAGATCATGGAGGTCAAAGAACTGGTACTTCATTGACAGAGAAACCACCAAAAGCTTTATGCAGGATGTACAGCAAAGGGTTTCTCAACTATTGGCATTTGGTACTGGAAAGTCCTTTGTCAGGAAGGGAAGATGCCAGCTGCAGCCCTCCCCAGTTGTAGCAACCAAAAATGTCCGGATACATCATCACATATATCCGGAAGAGAACTTGGCCCCAAACCAAGAAGCCCTAGGAAAGCACAAGGAGATTGGACTGGTGACTAGTAACAGGCATACCCAAGAAGGTAATTAAAAAGGCTGATGTGATAAATCAAGCAAGTAAGGACTGAACTAAAAGGGGATTTTCCTGATTCCTCTTGTATAACATGGCCTCATAATCTAGCCCTCCATAATCATCTAAAGAATATTCCATGCCCACCCTGTGCAGAATCCTCTGCACCTTTGAAGCCCATATCAAGCAGTAATGTCATTATCTGATTTCCTTATTGCAGAAACTAACTGACCTCCACACAGCCTTACACTCTTCCAGGACTGTTGGCATGGTCTCATGTCTGCATCTCAACACCTACTCCTCCACAATCCTGTGGGACACTAAATCTCAGCCAACAACCTCAGTGCCTCAATTCCAAAGACAACGGGCATTCCACTCCGCAGACTGGACTTTGGAATCAGTAGAACAGCTTCATCTCTGAAATCTTGAATACCAGTATCTTCTGGCCAAAGCCTCCCATTAATCCATTTTCACTACACCTATTTCTCCCCGTCCTTAAGAATTTTAATCTTATGATATTTGTCTTTCTCTGATTAATTTTGCTTAGCATAAGCGGTATCTCATTCACTCATATGAGGACTTTAAGATAAAAAAACAGATGAACATAAGGGAAGGGAAGCAAAAATAATATAAAAACAGGGAGGGGAACAAAATATAAGAGACTCTTAAATATGGAGAACAAACTGAGGGTTGCTGGAGGGGTTGTGGGAGGGGGGATGGGCTAAATGTGTAAGGGGCATTAAGGAACCTACTCCTGAAATCATTGTTGCACTGTATGCTAACTAACTTGAATGTAAATTTTAAAAATAAATTAAATAAAATTATTTAAAAAAGAACTTTTATCTTGATTTATTACTCTCTATCATAATTTATTAGATCTGCTTATTTTTAACGCAACTATGGTAATGCTAGTAACAGCAGCTCCTTCTCCCTCTAGGAATTGCCACCATTATGTCCCAAACAATCATACATTCTATTCTAGATGTCCATGAGAGTTTTATCATCTTCCGTGAAACGTGTTCCCTCCTTAGCATTCTGCCTCTTTGTGGATGGAGTATCACCATCCACCTAGAGTTGCAAATCCGAAACCAAAGAAGCCATCTACTCCTTCACTTCCCCCTATCTAATTAAAATGACAAGTCCTGTCAATTCTAAATCCTAAACATTCCCCATAGCTGTCTCTTTCCTTCCACACTGCCTGTTTCAGTTTAGACATTTTTACTGATCATCCAGTAAACCAGTTTTAAACTTCTTCATTCTCTACTCTGCCACCAGAATGATTTCTTATAAATGGCAATCTGTTATAGCTTAACTACTCAAAAATTATTTACAAACATCCCCAAGGAGTGCTCACTTCAGCAGCATATATACTAAAAACATCTCTAAGGTGACATAAATATTTCCATGTCTGGCCTCCTTTTACCTATCATCCTCTCAATTTACACTCAAAATCATCTGCATGCCGCATACATAGACTTATCCTGATCTGGCTGGTCCCTACAGCAAACTCCAAGTCAGCCTCAAGTCTCACCCTAAGGATTATCTCCTGAGCTACCAAGGAGACTCAGTTAATCCTCTCCTTTGCTCCCTCCACTGTACGTACCTCCACTGGAACCCTAAATGCAACTATGATCTGTGGCGACAATTAATATACATTGAACACTTACTGTATGCCCTATACTCTACAAAATGCTTTATTTGTATTCATGCTTTCCTCTTACCCAGAAACCAGTACATCACTGCTCATTTTACAAGAAACAAACTGAGAAACTAAGCCATTCACCTATGTTTATAGAGTAAGCGGGAAATCAAGGATTCAAATCCAGGACAGTCAGACTACAGAGCCCACCGCAACCACTAAAGTCCAATAATTTCTTTATGTATCTTTTCTCTTTAAAGTGGCTGTAAATCAGTTGAGAATACAGTCTTTAATTTCTGTGCGCCTAATAACCAGGGGCAGGGCAAGAGAAAAGGAGCTGGAAAAAAAAAAAATAGAAGTCATAATTATATATCAGGAACCTGATCTAAATTAAAAGAGGAAGCTATTAGATGTCTTAATCCATTCAGGCTGCTATAACAAATATCATAGTTTGGATGGCTTATAAACAACAGAATTTATTTCTCACAATGGAGGTTGGAAGTCCAAGATCAAGGAAACAACAGCGTTCCTTATCTAGTAAGATCCCTCTTTCTGGTTCATAGTTGATGCCTTCTCACTGCATCCTGACATGGTGGAAGGAGAGATCTCTGGGCAGGATCTCTTTTAAAAGAGCACTAACCCCATTCATGAGGGCTCCACCCTCCTGATCTGGTCACCTCCCAAAGGCCCCACCTCCAAACACCATCACACCAGGCATAAGGATTCCAAAGTATGAATTTTGTATACAAATATTCAGACCACAGCAGTAGTCTTCAAGAAAAATTGAAAGAACTCCATTAAATGGTAAGAATAGGGTACAAACTCAAAGATATTGAGAATATAGATAGAAAAAGAAAGAAAGAGAAAGAAAAAGAAAGATGATAGATAAATAGATGATAGATAGATAGATAGATAGATAGATAGACAGACAGATAGATAGATACAGGTTTCTTCTCCCAAAAGAAAACAAAATAAAAGGCAATCAAGAACTTTGTTGTGCTAGATGAGGGCTCCCTATATCAGAAAGGGATAAATCAAATGTAACTGAACTAAATACGGGATACTTTTGAACAAGTGACTGTTTATTAAAATAACAGAATCCATGGGAACTTAACCCCAGAAACATCCTCATCTGAGTGGCCTGGGGGCTGTGATATTGGGATATTAAAAAGGAAATGAAATCAGAGCACACTATCGCCTCTGCAAGGCAACAGTTACAGGGTGTCCAAACATTTTCTCAACTTTTAAAATAAAATTAAAAATTAACCTTAGGGGTGCTTAGGTGGCTCAGTCTGTTAAGCATCGGACTCTTGACTTAGCTCAGGTCACGATCTCACGTCAAGCCCCACATCCAGCTCTGCACTCACAGCATGGAGACTGCTTGAGATTCTCTCTCTCTCTCTCTCTCTCTCTCTCTCTCTCTTTCTCTCTCTCTCTTTCTCTGTCTCTCTCTCCCTTTCAAAATAAATGAATAAACATTTTTTAAAACAATTAACCTTAAAAATATACCTGAAGGATAAAAGTGTTCTTGGTAGAAGCTAGAAAGCTCAGGTTGGGACCAGGTGGAGGAGAAAGTAGAGACACTAGATAGCCTAATTATGTGAGGTGGGTGGGGCAGCAGGAGACATCATCCGAAGTCAATGAAACGACAAAATAATCTGAACCATATTATTTAAGGTTCAAGGCAGAATTATCAAAGGGAAACTAGAAGACCAGTATTAACTATACTGGAAGGAATGGGGAGGGGAAAGGTTGGGAAATACCTAAATCCTAATCTGTGACAGCCCAAAGGCAAATCAGCAAATTTAAAATATCAAAGTTAAAACCATCAAAACAAGAACAAGGAGAGCCAGGCAAGGGTAGAACTAGAGTGGGAGAGGCCAAGGCCAGGAGCAGAGCTCTTCTTTAACCACGTGAACGTAGTACCTTAGACCTCTTTTAAGTCCTTAAAATTAAACAAACAAAGACTAAAATAAGTAAAACTGAGGGAAAGGATTATATTTTCAATCTACTCTTGTCACCCTGCTTCTCATGAGTTTAGGCAATGATTACCTGAGTAATGGAACAGATGTAAAACTATGGCTACAAAATGAATTTTGTTAAATGAAATCTTCTATTTTACTACTGACTCCTATGTTGAGATTAGAGGGAAGTCTGCAAGGAAAAGAAATGTTCAGCTAAAATAATTTAAAAAGATGGTCTGAAAATTAAATATAATTTTAAATCACACTTAAAAGCTTCCTGAGACCTAATCCTATACACAGTGTTTCAAAAACAGACGTACAGTAATGTATGTGTGTGTGTGTGTGTGTGTGTGTGTGTGTGCATTTTCTTAGAACTGAAAGGTGTGTCATGGCTTTTATTTCTTCTCAGAAAAAGATCTGTGTGGCTTTGACTAAAAAGAATCCAAGTATTCTTCCTACTCTGAAAAAAACTGGATTCAAATAGAAATGATCATTTCTATTTGTTCACTTAAGTCTTCATTCCAGCTACTGGTGACGGTGAGCAGAGTGTATTTCATCAGTTTTTCAGCAGAGACCATTATTGGTTTTGATTGATGAATTATTTTTCTGACACGTTCAGGATCATGTTTTCTTTATGCCTTTTTAGCCTGAATTTTCATGTCTTCCTTCTCTTTAATTCTAGCCTCACTAATAACTCATTCAAACTTATATCCATTTACACACATAGCAAGGAGCTCTTGCCCATCTGGTAAGCATGGGATTACTACATAGTTAGCAAAATTAGTAAAACCTGCCAAACCCAAAAAAGCGAGGGATCCAAAAATATTCTACTAGGAAGACATTTAAAATCAGTTCTAAAGGAGTAAGTATAATCATTTACTCCTGCCAAAATCTTTGGGCCAAGTAAACTTGCTTTATTTTTTGTGATGCAGAGGCAACATGATATCTGACACAGTGATGATTAAAGAAATCCGAGAAGACCTATGTGAGAAAACTGTGGTTTGCTGGAAAACAGTCGCTAATGAATACGACTCAGAAAAACCTAATATAAATAAAAGCATTCAAAGGAAAAGGGATCTTGAGGGACCACATACTGAACCTATTCTTGCAAAATGACCTCCATCTACAACTAACAGGCAATGAGCCAGAGCCCGTGGTCAGCCACAGGCTGAGGCCTAGCATTCTTTGTCCACAGGGAGCAGGGCAGTGGCCCAAAACTGCCAAGTTACAGCTGATTCTTGAACAAGTCGGGTTTGAACTATGTGGGTTCACTTATATACTTTTTTATAGTACAGTAAATGTATTTTCCTTCCTTATGATTTTCTTAATAACATTCTCTTCTCCCTAGCTTACTTTATTGTAAGAATACGGTATGTAATACGTATAACGTGCAAAACATGTGTTAATCAACTAGGTTTTGTCATCAGTAAGGCTTCCAATCAACAGTAGGCCCTGAGTAGTTAAATTGGGGGGGAAGTCAAAAGTTGTATGTGAAGTTTTGACTGTGTGTGGGGGGTGTGCCCCTCACCCCCACACTGTTCAAGGGTCAACTATAGATGATGTGACATAATGAAGTTTTTGCTATTTCTTTTTTTTTTTTAATTTTTTTTTTAACGTTTATTTATTTTTGAGACAGAGAGACTGAGCATGAATGGGGGAGGGTCAGAGAGAGGGAGACACGGAATCTGAAACAGGCTCTAGGCTCTGAGCTGTCAGCACAGAGCCCGACGCGGGGCTCGAACTCACGGACCGCGAGATCATGACCTGAGCTGAAGTCGGCCGCTTAACCGACTGAGCCACCCAGGCGCCCCTTTTTCTTTTCTTTTTTTCTTTTTTAATTTTTTTTTTAAGTTTTTGCTATTTCTAAGGATTTATGGCAAACATTTCCGGAGAGAGATTTTTTCTAACCCTTGAGAAATGACTAGAACAGGCTCCAGAAGGAAAAAAGTCTTTCCTCACCACAAAAAAAAAATACCATGATCTACAATTAAACAATACAATCTACCAAGCAGTAGTAATGTGCATGTGTTTTCTCTCGTTAGCTTCAGAAATGATCTAGCTTAGAATTCTATCGGATATACAAAACCAACAACAGTAACAAAAAACAAAAAAAAAAAAAGCAAAAGGCAAATGTGAGGATATGTCAGAGAATAAGAAGTAAGTTGATAGTTTCTGGGTCCCCAGGTTAGTAATGGAAATGGAAAAAGATAATGGACAATGCTATCAGGCCTATAAAGGATCTCCATCTTTCTTTCTGTTCTATGAATACATGGCTATGCAAAGGGCTACAAACCTGATGGTTGAAATATCTTTATATCATGGCCCTAATTTTGATTAGCTAATAAAGTCAACATCATTCCACCAGTGAAAAGCAAAAGCTAATGTTTGTCAGCTTATATGCTAAGTATTAGTTTTCTAAATAAACAGAATTTTATTCAAGAAAAGTATATAACGAGCACTAGTCCTGTCCTTACAACATTTTCCTCCTAAAACAGACCTGGCTTCTCTACATCTTAATAAATGGCACAACCATCTACCCAGCTGCTTAAAATAAAAAACTAAGAAGTTATAGTTGACTTTCTTTTTCCACTGCCCCCACGTCTAACTTACCAGAAGTCCCATCAGCTCCACCTACAGAATCCATCTCACACCCAAGGACTCTAACTCCCTCACCACCATCCTACCCCAAGTTACCACCACCATCCCTCACTCAACTATTCCAATAAGCCCACCTGGACTTCCTACTTCTATTTCTGCCTCCAATACTCCATTATCCAAAGACTAGGATAAATGATTCATGTAAAATATGTTCTTGCCCTGCATAAAACCTTCCCAAAGCTCCTACTTATATAAAAATCTATTTTCCTTCCATGGCTTTCAGGACCCTGCACATTCTGACCCTGAGTCCTTTCTGTCCTCAACTCATTAAACTTCACCTATGCAGGTGCTCAGGCTGTGTGCTTAGGTCATGCTTATACTCTCCCTAGACCCTCTGTACTTATCAGGTGAGCTTCCTGGAATGATCTTCCCTCAGACCTCCCATCAGGAATCCTTAGTGAGGCTTCCCCTACACTTACCCTACCCCACCCTCATTCACCCTATCGTGTTACTAGGGTTTATTTCCTTTATAGCATTTACTAGAATCTGATGTAAATTCATGACCTATGCTTTTACTTGTTGTTTTGTTTTGTCTTTTATGTGTCTCTCCCCACCATGAAGAGGATATAAATTTCAGGAGAACAGAAATCCTATTTCTCTTCCTCAGTGACATATCTATGGAGACTAAAGCACTCCCTGGCATATAGAATGTATTTGGTAAGCATCTGTGAATGAATGAACATTATCACTCAAAGCTCTTTACCTTTTAGTGTTCTTGAAACTTATGTGAAGTCTTTTCATATTATTTATAGCATTTCTAAAGCAAAATGTTAGGCCCTAAAAAATGTATAATATAACATGGGGCTAAAATCAAAAAGGTTGAATGAAGAAAGCTAATCCACAAACCATATCAGTGAGATCCCTAAGTCAAAACTCTTTACTGCTCTAATTATGTGTATAAATGGCAAGAGGAGGAAAAGGAGGGAATCAGATGTTCTTAGGGAAGGGATCAAAGTTGGGTTAGGAATAGTGCCAGTTATGAATTTATTCCCACATGGTCATCAGTCTCGAAAGGCTACTTTCCCCAAGAGAATTGTTGGTTAGAAATCCTCCCAACAGCAATTTTCTGGAAATCAGCAAAGAAACTAATTATCAGGAATTTCTCCGCACACAGATAAGTGCCTTCCTCTCCATTTCCCCACTAATACCTCAGTCTACATAACTCCCTATATTGTTACCTCTGTTGAGTTTTGAAGAAAATCCTTGACTGTGCATACAGGAAATGCACAGTTGTGTGACTGAACTTCTGTTTAAGTATATGGAATAACATTTCTTACTAAAGTGGCTTTAAATTCTTATTTGTTTTGTGTTTAGTTTGGCAGGGGGAGTAGAGATGTTCTACAGAGCCAACAAATAAAGGAGAAAATACAATCACAGAAAGTTGAGGGAAAGAAATTCTTATTCTGAGGAAATTACTTTCTACCATATTAAGGGATTTTATTTGTTTGCTTTTCCCTCTCTTTGCCGTACCCAGCTGTCCTCCAAACAGACAATCATGAGAGGGGTTACTACTCTAACACAGGAATGGAGGGAGGTGGAAGATGAGAAACAGCCAGTTCAGGGGCACCTGGGTGTTTCAGTCAGTTAAGGGACCGACTCTTGATTTCAGCTCAGGTCATTATCTCACAGTTTGTGCAATCAAGCCCTGAGTCAAGCCCCACATTGGGCTCCACAGAGCTCGCACACTCCCTCTGTCTCAAAATAAATAAACATTACAAAAAAGCAGCAGCCAGTTCAGTGATTAAGAAAGAAAAAAAAGGAGGTATAGAATAATCCTATTCTTTTCAGTTTATTCCAATTCCACATTTATTGAATGAGAAGACTGTTTACCTCTAAACTTTAAGAGGATAATGCAGTCATTTTGCGGGTAGTTCCAATCAAAAGGCAAGCTTTAGACATGGCCAGGGTTTGCCTTTGTGCCACATTTATTTTAATCCCAACGTGCAAATTTATGTATTTTCTAGAACACAGCTCTCTGCACACTTTTAGCTACACAGTCCCCAGGTGTTCAGTTTCTATCATAACACAATTCTCTCATCAAACAAAAAAAAAAGAAAAACGAAGGAAGGAAAATTTTAAATTATCCAATTCTTCCCATAGAATAGAAAGATCTACCTAGAAATAATTAGCTAGTGCCATTTTTAAAAATAATTAAATAAAAAGATCTTAAGAAGCAAGATTCACAAGTCACAGCACATCCTGAGAAGCCTTCTTTCACATGGAAAGTGTCAAGAAGATCTCACGATACTTTACGTGATTTATTTCCCTAATACTGAAGGGAGATCAAGGAAGAACATAGTTTATAATGTATGAAGAAGAGAAAGAAGAAATGCAAGACATATAGACATTTTATTATTTACTGTCACATCTTGATCAGGGCTCATTTTCATTGCCTTTCAAAAGTCACCATTATTTCATTCACTGGTCAATAGCATGTATACTAAAGGCACAGAAGAAGGGTGTAGTTGGAAGCAAGGAAACAACTGTAACGAACCCATATGGTCGAGAACCCATTACTCTGCCTCACAAATACTGGGCTCTGCACAAGTGAGCCAACCAGACCTTCAATTTTCCTATCAGAAAATCGTACAGGAGCATTCTGACATATCTGGGTTTTAGACGCAACTCAATACAACTACCGATGTCACACGTGCACCACATACCTGAGAAACATTAGCAATACCTGGCTTGAGAATGATAATCCAGCTGTGCTGATTGATATTCACTAGGAATTATGAATATGCCTTTTCGATTACTGGTTCACAGTATGAATGCTCTTGGTGGATGGGAGCTGGGGAGAAAGCAGACAATGCTGCTTCATATCAATGGTTAGGAAATAGATGAGCTGTGAACACACTGAAAGAGCGTTCTAGGCACCCATGGAAACCTGCAGCCCCCTGGGAACAAAGCTCTGGCCCTCTGGTACTGCTTGTGAAGTAATGTCCGTGACCAGCCAAGTAGGCAGTCCTGACTCAGAGCCACTGGAAAATCATTACCGATTAAAGCAGGTTAGAAAACTGTCACGAGTGACCATCTGTTAAGAAAAGGAGGTTTGACAAATATACTTAGGATTACTTAAGTGAGGAAGGAAAGTGTAGAAATTAAATAGACATGCTGAGCTGCTGAGTGGCTGAGGGAAGGATGACTTGCATCACATGTTGGTATTTAAAGTGTGGGGTGACTGGGCAGACACACATCACAGCTGCTATTTTAACTCCAATCTGCCTCGCAGACAGAAGTAAATGTTCCTACTTACATCAAATGGAGCTGAACTTGATTGGGCGTTCTGATCACATGGTTCCCTGAAGCAGTCACTGAAAGGAAGTAGAAGACCCATGGCAATGATCCGGGAGCAAAACTTCTCTGCTTCTTCTGGAGGCCCGTTCTCTTGTTGGCTGAACAGCTTCTCCAACAGAGTTCGCCCTGCAGATGAAATACAGTCAGGAGCACTGGCATGTCACCTGGCTCGGAACCCTCCCAGAGGAGTGAAGCCTGGAAAAACACCACCAGTGAGCATCACTGTTGCCAAGGCCACTGAAGTGCACAGACAGCAGCTTCTCAAACACAGAGAAAACTCCATAGTCTGAGGACTGGGATACCGCATGGGAGAAGGTGGCTCTGGTTTGCTCTCCCATCCCCCAAAATATCTCCTGCCCCAAAAGAGGTTACGCCACATGATGGCCCACCTGAAGAAGTATATTTCCACCTAAAGAAGTGCCCAGCCTTTGGGATTATCATTGGTAACCCTCCTTCCTCTCTTCATTTACCCTGCTAATGGCTCCCTGAGGGAGCAGTTAGCAACCACCAAGTGGACTAAGAAATGTCAGTGACTGACATTCATGGTCTCTGGCATGGCAATAGACAAGGGCAGAGAATGAGGACACAGGAGGCAGGGAAAGGCCCCAACGCCCAAGAAAAGAGCCAGCAAGTATGTCAGACAAATTTTTTTCATATGATCCTCAGAACCATAGCTCTATGGTAGGTGCAAACTTCAGCTTTTATTTCCCTAGAAGAGACCAGAGAAGACAGGCACGAGAACAGGACACTGGCCGAGGACCAAGAGGGCTGGGTTCCACCTAGTGCCATGGTTCTCAATCCCAGCTATACCTCAGACTCATCTGGGAGAACACAATGGCTGGAGGTCCCTAATCCTTTCTAATTACCACTCACTCTCTACTTTATTACCCTTTAGAAATTCATTCAGCTGATTCCTGCATTAGTCAACTATGATAGACACAGAAGATTTCCAGCATCCCTCCCAGGGCTACAACTGCTCCCTCAGTTCTTGCCCTGCTCCTGCCCCTCCCTGTAATTAGCGGATTCATTCTTCAAATTTAGATGAAAATTGCTTATTCAAAAAAGCCTTCAGTGACCCCCTTCCATACTCTTTTGGCGCCTTTCTTAGTTCTTTGTGTAATTAATTATTTTAATCATGTGTGTACTTATTTAACATCTACACCTCTCACTAAAATAAACTCCCTGACAGCCAGCATATATCCTGCAAATATGGCCTCTCACACATAAGAAGCATTAATAAATATTTTTAGGATTTCTGCATAAATGCAATGCTATGATTCTGTGACAAAGACTTGTTCCTATCATAGTCAGAACTGGGAAGGAAAAGGCAAGGGAATTAAAAGCAAAAGTGAATTACTGGGACCTTATGAAGATAAAAAGCTTCTGCACAGCAAAGGAAACAACCAACAAAACTAAAAGGGAACCAACGGAATGGGAAAAGATATTTGCAAATGACATATCGGACAAAGGGCTAGTATCTAAAATCTATAAAGAGCTCACCAAACTCCACACCCGAAAAACAAATAACCCAGTGAAGAAATGGGCAGAAAACATGAATAGACACTTCTCTAAAGAAGACATCCAGATGGCCAACAGGCACATGAAAAGATGTTCAGCGTCGCTCCTTATCAGGGAAATACAAATTAAAACCACACTCAGGTATCACCTCACGCCAGTCAGAGTGGCCAAAATGAACAAATCAGGAGACTATAGATGCTGGAGAGGATGTGGAGAAATGGTAACCCTCTTGCACTGTTGGTGGGAATGCAAATTGGTGCAGCCGCTCTGGAAAGCAGTGTGGAGGTTCCTCAGAAAATTAAAAATAGACCTACCCTATGACCCAGCAATAGCACTGCTAGGAATTTACCCAAGGGATACAGGAGTACTGATGCATAGGGGCACTTGTACCCCAATGTTCATAGCAGCACTCTCAACAATAGCCAAATTATGGAAAGAGCCTAAATGTCCATCAACTGATGAATGGATAAAGAAATTGTGGTTTATATACACAATGGAATACTACGTAGCAATGAGAAAAAATGAAATATGGCCTTTTGTAGCAACGTGGATGGAACTGGAGAGTGTAATGCTAAGTGAAATAAGCCATACAGAGAAAGACAGATACCATATGGTTTCACTCTTATGTGGATCCTGAGAAACTCAACAGGAACCCATGGGGGAGGGGAAGGAAAAAAAAAAAAAAAAAGACGTTAGAGTGGGAGAGAGCCAAAGCATAAGAGACTGTTAAAAACTGAGAACAAACTGAGGGTTGATGGGGGGTGGGAGGGAGGGGAGGGTGGGTGATGGGTATTGAGGAGGGCACCTTTTGGGATGAGCACTGGGTGTTGTATGGAAACCAATTTGTCAATAAATTTCATATATATATATATATATATATATATATATATATATATAAAAGAAAAAAAAAAGAACTGGGAAGGAAATACCTCTATACCAGAGATAAGCAAACTCTTTCTATAAAGGATCAAACAATAAATATTTTAGGCTTTGAGGGCCACATAAGGTCTCTGCTGCACGTTCTTCTTCATTTTCATTTTGAACAGCTTTAAAATGTAAAAAGCATTCTTAGCTTAGAGCTATGCAAAACCAGGCACAGGTACGTACTTGTTAGAACAACTAAATTTCAAATGTATAAATGTCTGTCAGGAGACTAATCATACAATTTTGAGGTCTCTTTCCTATTCCCATTTTACATATCTTATGACTGAAAACAGCCAGAAAATGAAGTAGTTCTTTCCTGTAACTCAGAAACTTTGTATGACAGAAAGTAAGGGAGATAGGACCTTCCATATATGAGAGTATTTAAGTGGGAGTGAGTAAATGTGTATGTGTATCAAGCCAAAAATTATCAAAAAGGGAATGGAATAATGTGGAAGTTCCTCCCTGGAACTTCAGCTCCATGATGAACAAACACAACCCTCAAGCCTTCATCCAGGGCTTCTCAACCACAACTCCACGGACACCTTGGGATGGATAATTCTCTGTCCTGTGCTGTCCTGTGCATTGTAGGATGTAGGCAGCATCACTCACTATTACTCAATAGATGCCAGCAGCATAACCACTGCACCTCCCATTGTAAGACGCCAAGTGTCTTCAGACATTGCCACATGTCCCCCAGCTAGCAAAATCACCCCAGCTTGAGAATCCCTGCCTCAGCCTCTCTGAAGGGAACCTCACCTGATTGCATGGAAAGTAACCTGGCTGCCACGTGAATCCTTCTCTAGCAGCCCTCTCACATGGACACATTTTGTACCAAATCGCACATATATTAGGGGTAGGAAGTGAGCGAGTGACTTCCTTGATCCCCATTAGTAATTTCAAGTGATTTATTCTCCAAAACCATCAGCATGGTTAGACCTGTCACTGGCTAGACCAGCTGTCATCCTTCTCCTTTCTTCCATCCACTGACTTCTTGTCATTCCTGATCCCCTCCCTGCCATTCACTGAATACTTTACCTCCTGACTCAACTGCTCTGTTTTCCACCTCTACTCTTATCAGTGATTCTGACATCCACACGGAGATCAAACCAACACCCAGGGAGAAAACTCATCTGAGATCTTGAATCCTTGCCTCCAGTCAGTGCTTTCTCTTCCCCCACACAGGCAACCCATTCAGAAGACCAATTTCAAACTTTACTCCAGCCCTCCATGGCTTCCTATCAACCTCGGACAAAAACCCAACTGTCACCATGACTCAAGAGGCCCTTCCCCTCCTGTCACCTTTTCCTGCTCTCCCTGAGGGCACTCTGACCTACAGGCCTCCTCCTCTTTAGCACACAGAGCTCATGCTTACCTCAGAGACTTTTGTACTAGAACACTCTTTCCAACATACTTGAATGACTCACTGTTTCATCTTATTCAGGCCTCTGCTCAGTTGTCTTTTCCACTGAGATAACTTCCTGACCCTCCATTTCTCAAATAGCATTGTCAGTCACTCTTTTTCACATTATCCCTCTTTATTCTTCAGAGATCTCAGCTTTTGAATTTTTGTGAGTCTGTCTCTTCCTCCTGGAAAGTAAACTCCATTTTAGCAGACTCCATTGTTTGGTTACCACCTTTTACCCAGTATCTCAAGAAAGACCTGACATGTAGTTGCTCAATTAATGTTTTGATCATAAATTAATCAATATATGTACAAATGTCTGGAAGTAACATCTAATCCTTGGCCACTGCCTTCTATCCTTTCAACTCATATTCTAGAACCCCTTCTGAGGGCCCATCCTCCACAGGGATCTTGAGTGTATCATCCCTGACACTGTCACACAATCCATCACTCCCTTCCTCACCTGCTTAAATTCCATGTCCCACCACTGTAATCGTATCATTCAAACACTGCAGCTCCCCTGCCCCTCTCCCCCATGGGAGCCAGTAAAATTTCCAAACCCCAATTTGTTCCATTCTAGACGTCCACCTTTTCTTTGCCTGAACCAGAGCAACTGGTCACTGTGAAGGAAAGACATGCATCCATTGTCTGCTTTCACTTTATTATCATGACTATAAACCTCAATTAGGCCCAACACTGCTCTGCATTCACATCTAAGCATATAGTCTCCAACACAATCATATACATTTCCTCCCCCCTTAACCCAGTCTTTTCTTTTTTTAATTTTCTTAAAGTTTATTTATTTTTGAGAGACAGAGAGACAGAGCATGATTGGAGAAGGGCAGAGAGAGAGGGAGACACAGAATCTGAGCAGGCTCCAGGCTCTGAGCTCTCAGCACAGAGCCTGATGTGGGGACTGAACCCACAAACTGCGAGATCATGACCTGAGCTGAAGTTGGACGTTCAACCAAGTGACCAACTAAGTCACCCAAGTGCCCCAACCCAGCCCTTTCAATGATGAGATAATGATCTTCTCAAATAATTCACTGAGAAAATGGAAGAAACCAAGGGAAACTGTGAATATGCAAAAACATCTACACTGATACCCTTCTCTGCCTTCCTCGTAGAGGAAGAAGGCCCTGCTCCAAACAAAAGCAAGTTCTTCCCCTCAGTGTTCTAGATCGAATTCCTTATGGCATGGTCTGGAATTCACTTCTTTCACTATTCCTTCTCTCTCCTGAATAAAGAACATTTCCATCTTTAGTGGACATTTCTAGATCACACAAACATACTTAATTTAAAACGAAAATCTCCCTTAGCCCACATCACTCCTTACCCCCCACTACTGTCCCATTTCTTGATTTCCCTTCACATCAAAACTACTGACCAAAATTACCTACACTTACTACCTCTAGCCCCTCACTCCTGGCTCAGCCCACCCTAATTTGAGACATCAGTTTGACTTCTATCCCCACCATACAATAGAAACTGGTAGCCAACACCATATCAATAATATTTATCTTCATCTTACTCAGTTTCTTAATCTCTCAGAAAATTTTCATCGTTGACTCACTCTTACTTCTTAGAATTCTTTGCTATCATCTCTATGATACCATACTTTCTTTTCTGGATCGGCCACTGTCTCTCAAGTCCCCTTTACTGCTTTCTCTACTCAACATGTCCTGGCTCATTCCATGCTTATTCTTATTGCTCTGTGTAATCTCACCCAGCCAATACACGCTCCTCTCCTTGAAACCAGGGCAGATTTTTTGTCACTGCATCAACTGAGTATGGCAGAGTGACATCATACTTGGAAAAAATTCATGAGGCAGGTATGCATGGGCATGGGCAACGAGTTTGTCAATTTTTTTGTCCCTCAACCTGGATTCAAGGTAAGCTGAAACCCAGAAGGCAGCAACATCATTAACAGGAGAAGTTTTGCAGAGCAATTTTGCAATGTGTGTCCATGATCTTAAAATAAGTTCACTCCTTGACCCAAAAATTCAACTGCGGAGAATCAATCCTAGGTAAATATTCAGATATAACCAAAGAGTGTTACATCACAGGATTACTGTGAAGATTACATGACAAAATACATGTAAAGTGCTTAGCACAGCTCCTGCTACAATAATAAATGGATTATTAATAGTAAAAAATAATGAAAGAAATTAAAATGTGCGACAAAAAAAACCACAGCATTAAAACAAAGATGGCTTTATATACATGGCTAAATACGTAGCCATTAAAATCATGCTATTATAGAAAAAATAATAACTCAATGAATTTAAACATATTGAGTATATGAAAAGTAATAAGAAAATAAAAATAGGTATCTCTGGAGAATTCTAGGGCACCAATCATCACTGATAACAGAGAATTAATGGGAAATAAAAGAAACATTTCCAGTATGAACTGTATTTCAAGGTAATATGACATCTAGTGAACAAAGAAAAGTTTTCAATATAGAAAAGTTCTAGCCAAAAGGGACAAAAAATGACAAAATTAAAAAATCACCATGATGCGATCTCTAATTAAGTCCTTTTGCATTCCCCAATGGTCACTTAATGAATAGCAAATGGATGGGAAACCCATTAGAGAAAAAAGTCAAAGTGAAAAATTTGCAAAGAAGGAATCAAGCTGCCACCCCCAAACCCATGAATCATTCACAGCCTCAATAAAATTAAAGCAGGCAGACACAGTGAACCTCCTGACATGGGTTTAGAAAGTATACAGTATTGCCCATCTAGCACAGATGCTATTCCCAACCCCTGGGACAAAAAGAGAAGAGGATTGAATCATGTGTCATATTGGACATAACTTTTAATCTAAGGTATCAGAGAGTTCTGAAAATGGACTGGCTTCCAGAAAAATCAGGCAACAAATTCTATTTGCATTCAGTATAATAATGGCATTATAGCATATTAAAAAGTCCCTTTTTGAGACACATCCTGAAGTATTTGAAATTAAACTAACATGATGCCTGGTATTGGTTTCAAATTTTCCCATGAGAAAGTGAGTCTGAGGGAGGCAGATAAAACCATCATGGCATTGGTAACTACTGAAGTTGGGTGATGGGTACGTGGGCTCATCGTACCTCTGCCAGTATATATGATTAAATCTTCACAACAAATATCTTAAATTACGCCATTACAAAGATTAATGACATGGAAATATGTGTCACAAATATGTGAAATAGTCAAGATTACAAAGCAAAATAAGCAAATAAATAAAGGGCACCTGGCTGGCTCAGTCAGTATAACATGCGACTCTAAGATTGCAAAGCTAAACAAGGTGTCTTCGTTATTCTACAAAAACAGGAGATGTGAGTTCAGTTTATTAAAGAGTCAAATGATTGTTGTAGGAACATGAAAAGTTTTTACTTTTTCTAGAACCCGCACTCTAGCCGCACTGTACTGAACCCTCTTCCTGACCAGGGAATGTGATTTGACCGCGGCACAGGCAGCAGACAGAGACATGGACTTCTGTTTATCTTCTCACAGTTGATGACTAGGGATTTAATTGGGACACACTAGCCTACTACATGAGATGCCCTGAATCTAAATTGGGGAGACTGAACTGACATAAAGCCTTCTGAACTTAAGCTTACTTCTTACCTGTGCAAACTGGCTGGCTAGGAGGTGGACACAGAGTCCCAGGTTCCCTCTGGCACTCCCTTCCGCACCCACTACCACACACAATTCAGGGTGCCCTGTGACTCCGGATCCCCTCACATTCCTCCTTGGTTAATACCTCTATACTAGACCAAGACATGTTGGTCACACCAAAAAATGAAAGTAATTGGTCCTGGAATATGAATAAGTATAACTTTCTCAAGTGTTCAGCTATTCAAAGCTTCATTTTACTTCAGAGTTTCATTCATTATTTAATCAACAATATTTACTGAGCTCTTACTAGGTACAAAGCATCTCTAAGTCAGTTTGCCAAAAAGCTATTTGCTTAATGAACAAGTTATGAAAAACTGCAGGTGAGCATGACAGGGGCTGGTGGGGGTGCCACCTCCTAGCAGGTAGTACCCTCCAGGGCCAAGGCCACATAGTCAGCCATGGATGACCCTTCAGGAGTGCATGCAGCCCAGGACTACTTATCAAGGAAATGCAAATGGGAAGCACAGGTAAATGAAGACCCAGGTTCCCCCATTGCCTAAGCAACACTCTCCTTGTAGCTGCAGCAACATTAAAACTTGAGAAAATTCCCAAAGACCAATAAAATCATTCTCTCTAGCACAGATACATGAGAAGGTACATAAGAAGTAGTCTCCGGTGGATTTATGACTCTAGGTGCATGGGCAGGAGAAGGGTCAATTTTCTCAGGCTCTCCCTTTTACCTCCCTCCTGCCCTGGACCCAAAGGAAAGACCCAGTGAGAGGAACAGTCTTTCTATCTTTCAAACCCAGTCTCTAACTGTCATTTCATCAATTAGGAAAGGTAGGACCAGGGACGTTAGGAGTTTTACCCAAGTGCACACTATCTTCATCTAAGGTAGACTCATCTCACAGATCATACAAATTACATATCTAACATACAGCCTGAAGAAATCTAGAAGAGTACACCCATAAGCAATTCTTTCATTTTCTGCCCATTCTTTTCCACTGAAAATACATGCAATATACCTCTAGAGTTCACAAAATACACCGGGGGACAAAGCATGGTACAGCAACATAACTTTAAGCTATGGAAGCCAAATGTCTTGGTGCCCTTCCTGATGCTACCATTGTTCAAACTATAGCTTCAAAGAAGCTACTCAATTTCTCTTAAGCTTCAGTTTCATCATCTATAACTAGAAATAATCATCTTCATTACCTCATATGATTGGTGTAAGAATTAAGTTGAAATAATTTTTTAACAGACTTAACACAGTGCCCAGTAAATATGACCTATTATTTTTTTTATCAAGATTCATTTCAAAGGTTCTGTACTCTTAACTAGGATAAGTAAAAATTTGGCTCAACCTACAGGAAGGAAATGATAAGTAATCAATGGAATCCTAAGAATGTACCTCTAATCTAAAAACATTAGAAAAATTATGATATATGGTGATCATAGATTAAAATATCTTTGTCCATCAAGTTTTCATTTTTGTTTTTATTTTTTGTTTTATATTCAGTGGATTTTAATGACATCAACTAGGTAATATTTAAGACTCTACTTTCTAGAATTCCTAAGTTTTGTTTTCTTCTAACTTGCATTATTTGTTTTACTGTATTTGTTATATTCATGTCAAAAATAACATTCCTCCAGGCCACCTGGGTGTCTCAGTCGATTAAGCGGCCGACTTCGGCTCAGGTCATGATCTCACGGTCCGTGAGTTCGAGTCCCGCATCAGGCTCTGTGCTGACAGCTCAGAGCCTGGAGCCTGTTTCAGATTCTGTGTCTCCCTGTCTCTGACCCTCCCCCATTCATGCTCTGGCTTTCTCTGTCTCAAAAATAAAAATAACCGTTAAAAAAAATTTTTTTTTAATAATATTCATCCAATGACAGAAAACTTATTAATCACTAATGTTTTCCAATTATTTTTTAACTGATCCCCTCTCCCTCCTCTAAAATACACTTAAACACCATAATTAGTAAACAGTATTCACTTTAGCATGTGGTATCAGCTTTATAGTCCTAGACTACCCTCAAATACTCCTCTTGCTTTGCTAAGCAAAACTCACGGGGCTGGACAAACATGGAAACAAGGCCAAATGCAGTGATCCTCACACATGAGGAAGAAGTAAAATCATGAGTCCCTTCCCTAGAGTTCTGTCGGGCAGCATGCAGTGACACTATAAAAAGGAGAAAACCTGTTTTGGGGACAGAATGATACAATATAAAGAGCACTTCCACATCGAGTCAGCATGTGAAGCAAATCAAGGGTTTACCATCATGATTTCAAAGCGATTGAGGAATGAAAAGGTTCTAGAATCGGCCTACAGAATGGAGGGTGGCACTCATACTCTGCTCTCCTAATTTGTATTCTAGGGAGCCCCCATTTCTGAGTGAGCCAGCAATTCTGGGCAAAGCTTCTAACCAACATTCTCTATGAACATATAAAAGAAGTAGACCACATGGTCTGCATCCTGCTGGGGCTAAGGATGTACTTACAATGACTAAGGCTCATGAAGCAGTACTTTAAATTTAGTCTATTCAGAACATACTATCTTAATTAAACATCCTTAGTGGAAATGTGTGTGTTTTTGTTTAGAAAGAGAGCTGCAAAGACAAGATACAACCAAACACTTACAATCTATCATCTGCCAAATAGATCCAGCAGAAGAAATAATCATGATGAAAACATGGTCCCTGTCCCTTACTAATAATAATACGCTATGACAATGTACTCAAATATTTGGGTGATAAATCCGAGGTCACACATGGGTAAGGGCTAAGTGTGAATTTGGTGTTTTATGTCCCATAACATCCTTCATTTAGAATTATCTGCTTTAGGAAAAAACCTCTTTGACCTCAGCTGCAGCAATTTCTTACTCGACACATCTCCAAAGGCAAGGGAATTAAAAGCAAAAAATGAACTATTGGGACCTCATCCAGATAAAAAGCTTCTGCACTGCAAAGGAAACAATCAACAAAACTAAAAGGCAACCATCAGAATGGAATAAGACATTTCCAAATGACATATCAGATAAAGGGCTAGTATCCAAAATCTATAAAGAACTCACCAAACTCCACACCCAAAAAACAAATAATCCAGTGAAGAAATGGGCAGAAGACATGAATAGACACTTTTCCAAAGAAGACATCCAGATGGCCAACAGACACATGAAAAGATGCTCAACATCACTCATCATCAGAGAAATACAAATCAAAACCACACTGAGATACAACCTCACACTCGTCAGAGTGGCTAAAATGAACAAATCAGTAGACTATAGGTACTGGTGAGGACGTGGCAAAATGGGAACCCTCTTGCACTGCTGGTGAGAATGCAAACTGGTGCCGCCAAATCTGGAAAACAGTGTGGAGTTTCCTCAAAAAATTAAAAATAGAACTACACTATGACCCAGCAATAGCACTGCTAGGAATTTACCTAAGGGGTACAGGAGTGCTGATGCATAGGGGCACATGTATCCCAATGTTTACAGCAGCACTCTCAACAATAGCCAAATTATGGAAAGAGCCTAAATGTCCATCAGCTGACGAGTGGATAAAGAAGATGTGGTTTATATATACAGTGAAATACTATTTGGCAATGAGAAAGAATGAAATCTGGCAATTTGCAGCAATGTGGATGGAACTGGAGGGTATTATGCTAAGTGAAATAAGCTACGCAGAGAAAGACAGATACCATATGTTTTCACTATATGTGCATCTTGAGAAACTTAACAGAAGGCCATGGGGGGGGGGAGTGGGGGAAAAAAGTTACAGAGAGGGAGGGATGCAAACCCTAAGAGACTCTTAAGGACTGAGAACAAACTAAGAGTTGATGGGGGTTGGGGGAGAGGGGAAAGTGGGTGATGGGCATTGAGGAGTGCACTGGGGATGAGCACTGGGTGTTGCACGGAAACAAATTTGACAATAAATTATATTGAAAAATAATTAAAAAATTAAATTAAAGCATAAAAGAAAAGAATTACCTGCTTTAAATTTATACTCTAAGAGCCTACAAACACATCATTGGTATTTTTTTTCCTTTTGTGTATTTTTAATGGTTGAAAGAAGAACAGAATATGACTGCTATATTTTGAAAGGGGTCAACATAAGTTCCATATCTTACACAAAAAGAGAATTATGCAGAAGTCTTATTATGTTAGGTTTTTTCCTGATCTTCTAGCTCAGCTGTATCTACCTAATAAACTTCTGATAGCCCATATTATCTATCAACTGAAATAATAAGAGGAAATGAGTTGTTGGCAAGCAGAGATATCACATATTGTGTATCATCATGTGCTGATGGTCTGTGCTGGAGAAATAAGAAAAAGCATGTATGACAGTCCAATTACGATCAAATAGAAACTAACAGGTCTAGTTTCAGATACCAATGCTGCAAGTTTTACAATAAGAGGAAGACCTCCTTAGCATAAATACCTAGGGTTGTTTTCAGGCAAGACAAATCTATAGTCAAATCACTGAACACATCATAGGAAAAACAAGTCATAGGACATATGAGGATAACTAACGCTCAGTCCCTACCTGCAGAGAAGATAACCTCAGCTCATGAAGGGATATGAACAGAACGAGAATGAAGCTCTCTGCTCTCCCTGGACAGAACCCCCTCCACCTGTAGACAGCATGGACTAAACACTTTTCAAGGAAGCTCCCTCCTCTGAGCACATCATCAGCTCAAAATTCCAGACAAGAAAGAAACACGTCAATATTTAAACTTTATAAAACACTTGCAGATTGGCCTGCAGATGTGCTGGTTTTCTGAGACCTCAATAATATGTACCTTTATAATTGTTTTGAAGAAGTTGACTGCTCTGTGTGGTGAACTTAGACTCATTTTTGATGCAATTTGTTACCTGACACTGACAATATGGAAAAGAGTAGTAATAAATGTATTTGACATCAATTATAATAAAACGTCACACTGAGAGCATTAAAAAAGTGACTTTGGAATCAATTGATGTCATATACCACATCAACAAAATGAAAAACAAAAATCATGCGATCAATTGATGTAGAAAAAGCATTTAACAAAGTACAACATCCATTTGTGATAAAAACTCTCAGCAAACTAGGGTTAGAGGGAACATACCTCACATAATAAAGGCCATTTATGAAAAACCCGCAACTAACATAATATTCAATGGTGAAAATCTAAGGTCAGGAAGGAACAAGACAAGGATGTCCCTTCTCACCACTTTTATTCAACATAGTAGTAGAAGTCCTAGCCACAGCAATCAGACAAAGAGAGAGAGAGAGAGAGAGAGAGAGAGAGAAGAAGAAGAAGAGGAAGAAAGAAGAAGAAGAAGAAGAAGAAGAAGAAGAAGAAGAAGAAGAAGAAGAAGAAGGAGAAGAAGAAGAAGAAAAGAAGAAGAGGCAGCAGCAGCGGCATCCATATTGGTAAAGAAATTAAACTGTCACTACTTGCAGAAGACATGATACTATACACAGAAATTTCTAAAGCCTCCATCAAAAAGTTACTAGAAGTAATAAACGAATTCACTAAACTGACAGGATACAAAATCAATACCCAAAAATCAGTACTATTTCTATACACTAATAACGAAGTAGCAGAGAGAGAAATTAAGGAAACTATCTCATTTACAATTACACCAGAAAGAATAAAATAACTAAGAATAACTTAACTAAAAAAGTGAACAGCTTGTACTCTGAAAAAATATAATACACTGATGAAAGAAATTGAAGATGACAAACAAATGGAAAGATATTCCATACAAATGGATTGGAAAAATTAATATTGTCAAAATTTCCATACTACTTACCCAAATCAATCTACAGATTTACTGCAATCCTTATCAAAATACTAGCAGCACTTTTCACAACACTAGAACAAATAATCCTAAAATTTATATGGAAACACAAATAAAACCCAAATAGTCAAAGAAATCCTGAGAAAGAAAAACAAAGCTGGAGGTATCACAATCCCAGATTTCAAGATATATTCCAAAGCTGTAGGTCAAAACAGAATGGTATTGGCACAAAAACAGATACATAAATCAATGGAACTGAATAGAGATCCCAGAAATAAACCCATGATTATATGGTCTATTAATCTATGATAAAAGAGGCAAGAATATACAACAGAGAAGAGAAAGTCGTTTCAATAAATGCTGCAAGAAAAACTGGACAGCTACACTTAAAAAAAAATGAAACCATGGCCATCATGGTGGAGAAGTAGGGGGATCCCTATGTAAGTCGTCTCTCAAACAAAGAAGTGCTGACGCCAAAGGACTTTGAACCCCAAGAATCTGGGAGGAAAGGAAACTGAATCTACCAGGAAAAAAACTGGAAAACATGAGAACTGATAGTTCAAGGCTACTTCAAGGAACAAATCAAAGCACAACTTGTGGAGGGTCCAAAACATCACTGTGAGTAGAGAAATAAAATAACCAAAGTCACAACAACAGAGAGCAAGTAACACTCTCCAAAAAAGACCTCCTGAAGGGCCAGGCCCTGGACAGTATATGCCCCCCCCCCCCCTTAAATAGAGCAGTGCTTGCAGGTGCAGAGCACATAACAAGATTTTAAAATTCACAAGGGTCAGAAAACTAGCCAAAATGATGAAACGGAAGAATTCCCCTCAAAAGAAATTCTAGGAAGAGGTGATAGCTAAAGAATTACTCAAAACATATATAAGCAATATAACTGAACAAGACTTTAGAATAATAATCATAAAATTAATGCTGGACTTGAAAAAGGCATAGAAGACAGCAGAGAATCTATCACTGCAGAGATCAAGAAATTTAAAAATAGTCATGATGAATTAAAAGATGCTATAAGTGAGGTGCAAAATAAAATGCAGGCAGTCACAATGTGGATTGAAGAGGCAGAGGGAAGAAGAGGTGAATTAGAAGATAAAAATATGGAAAAAAAGGTGAGAAAAAGAGAGATTAAAAAATCCAGGATCAAGAAGAGGGATTAGAGAACTAAGTGACTCAATCAAACGGAACAATATCAGTATCATAGGAGTTCCAGAAGAAGAGACAGAGAAAGGGGCTGAAGGTGCACTTGAAGAAATCATAGCTGAGAACTTCCCCAATCTGGGGAAGAAAACAGACATTGAAATCCAAGAGGCACAAAGAACTCCCTTCAGATGTAACTTGAATTAATCTTCTGCATGACATATCATAGTGAAACTGGCAAAATACAAGGATAAAGAGAGAATTCTGAAAGCACCTGGGAATAAACGGACTTTAACCTAGAAAGGTAGACACACATAAGGGTAGTAACAGATCTATCTACTGATTCCTTAGGGGGATCCTAAGGGGGATTCTGTGAGTGAAATGTTGCAAGGACCACAAAGTACCAGAGACATCACTACAAGCATGAAACCTACAGAAAACATAATGACTCTACACCCATATCTTTCAATAATAACACTGAATGTAAATGGACTAAATGCTCCAATCAAATACATGGGGTATCAGAATATATTAAAAAAAAAAAAACAGACCCATCCATTTGCTGTCTACAAGAGGCCCATTTTAAACCTTAGGACACCTTCAGATTGAAATTGAGGGGATGGGGGCGCCTGGATGGCTCAGTCGGTTAAGCATCTGGCTTCAGCTCAGGTCATGATCTCACAGTTCGTGGGTTTGAGCCCCACAGCGGGCTCTGTGCTGACAGCTCAGAGCCTGGAGCCTGCTTTGATTTCTGTGTCTCCCTCTCTCTCTCTCTGTTCCTCCCCTACTGATACTCTGTCCCTCTCTCTCTCTCTTTCAAAAATAAATAAAAACATGTAAAAAAAAATTTTTAAGAAATTGAGGGGATGGAGAACTATCTACACGACACTGGAAGTCAAAAGAAAGCTGGAGTAGCCATACTTACATCAGACAAACTAGACTTTAAACTAAAGACTGTAACAAGAGATGAAGAAGGGCATTATATAATAATTACAGGGTCTATCCATCAGGAAGAGCTAACAATTATAAATGTCTATGAGCAGAATACATGAACCCCCAAATATATAAAACAATCACAAACATAGCAATCTTGTTGATAAAAATGTGGTAATTGCAGGGGACTTTAATACTCCACTTACAACATTGGACAGATCATCAAGACACAGAATCAGTAAAGAAACAATGGTCCTGAATGATACATTGGACCAGATGGACTTGACAGATATATTTAGAACTCTACATCCCAAAGCAGCAGAATATACTTTCTTCTCAGTGCACACAGAACACTCTCCAAGATAGATCACATACTGGGTCACAAATCAGCCCTCAGTAAATATAAAAGAATTGAGATCATACCATGCACATTTTCAGATCATAATGCTATGAACCTTGAAATCAACCACAGGAAAAAGTCTGGAAAACCTCCAAAAGCATGGAGGTTAAAGTACATCCTACTGAAGAATGAATGGGTCAACCAGACAATTAGAAAAGAAATTAAAAAATACATGGAAACAAATGAAAAATGAAAATACAACAATCCAAACCCTCTGGGATGCAGCAAAGGCACTCTTAAGAGGAAAATACATTGCAATTCAGGCCTATTTCAAGAAACGAGAAAAATACCAAATACAAAATCTAACAGCCAGCACACCTAAAGGAACTAGAAGCAGAACAGCAAAGACACCCCAAACCCAGCAGAAGAAGAGAAATAATAAAGATCAGAGCAGAAATAAACATACAGAATCAAAAAAAAAAAAAAACCCAGAAAAATTGATCAATGAAACCAAGAGTTGGTTTCTTGAAAAAATTAAACAAAATTGATAAACCTCTAGCCAGGCTTCTCAAAAAGGAAAGAGAGAAGACCCAAAGAGATAAAATCATAAATGAAAATGGATTTATCACAACCAATCCCTCAGAAATACAAGCAATTATCAGAAAATACTATGAAAAACTATATGCCAACAAACAGGACAACCTGGAAGAAATGGACAAATTCCTAAACACACTCACACTCACACTACCAAAACTCTACCTGTACCAAATAGAAATTTTGAACAGACCCATAACTACTGAATAAACTGAATCAGTTATCAAAAATCTCCCAACAAATAAGAGTCGTGGGCCAAATGGCTTTTCTGGGGAATTCTACGAGACATTTAAAGCAGAGTTAATACCTATCTTTCTCAAGCTGTTCCAAAAAATAGAAATGGAAGGAAACATGTGGAATCATTCTATAAAACCAGCATTACTTTGATTTCCAAACCAGACAGAGATCCAGCAAAAAAAGAAAACTACAGGCCAATATCCCTGATGAATATGGATGCAAAAATTCTCAACAAGATACTAGCAAATCGAATTCAACAACATATCAAAAGTATTATTCACCAGGATCAAGTGGGATTCATTCCTGGGCTGCAGAGCTAGTTCAATATTTGCAAATCAATCAATGTGATACATTACATTAATAAAATAAAAGATAAAAACCATATGGTCCTGTCAATAGATGCAGAAAAACATTTGCAAAATACAGCATCATTTCTTGATGAAATCCTCAAGAAAGTCAGGATAGAAGGAACATTCTTAATCACAGAAGCCATTTATGAAAAGTCCACAGCTAATATAATCTTCTATGGGGAAAAACTGAGAGCTTTCCCCCTGAGATCAGGAACACGACAGGGATGTCCAATCTCACCGCTGTTGTTTAACATAGTGTTGGAAGTCCTAACATCAGCGATCAGACAACAAAATGAAATAAAAGGCATCAAAATTGGCAAAGATACTTTCACTTTTCACAGACTACATGATACTCTACATGGAAAACCCAACAGACTCCACCAAAAGTCTACTAGAACTGATACATGAAATCAGCAAAGTCGCAGGGTACAAAATCAATGTACAGAAATCAGTTGCATTTTTGTACACCAATAATGAAGCAACAGAAACAGAAATAAAGAAACTAATCCCATTCACAAATGCACCAAGAACCCTAAAATAAATACCTAGGAATAAACCTAACCAAAGATGTAAAAGATCGGTATGCTGAAAACTATAGAAAGCTCATGAAAGAAATTGAAGATACAAAGAAATGGAAAAACATCCCATGCTCATGGATTGGAAGAATAAATATTTTTAATATGTCAATACTGCCCAAAGCAATCTACACATTCAATGCAATCTAAATAAAAATTGCACCAGCATTCTTCTCAAAGCTAGAACAATCCTAAAATTTGTATGGAACCATAAAATACTCCAAATAGCCTAAGTAATATTGAAGAAACTAAACCAAAATGGGAGGCATCACAATCTCAGACGTTAGCCTCTCCTACAAAGCTGTAATCATCAAGACAGTATGGTATCGGCACAAAAACAGACACATAGACCAATGGCATAGAATAAAGACTCCAGAATTGGACCCACAAATGTATGGCTGACTAATCTTTGACAAAGCAGAAAAGAGAATCCAATGGAAAGAAGACAGTCTCTTTAACAAATGGTGCTGGGAGAACTGGACAGCAACATGCAGAAGAATGAAACCAGACCACCTTCTTACACCACACACAAAAATAAACTCAAAATGGATGAAAGACCTGAATGTGAGACAGGAAACCATCTAAACCCTAAAGGAGAAGGCAGGAAAAAAGCCTCTCCGACCTCAGTCACAGCAATTTCTTTTTTTTTTTAATTTTTTCAACGTTTTTTATTTATTTTTGGGACAGAGAGAGACAGAGCATGAACAGGGGAGGGGCAGAGAGAGAGGGAGACACAGAATCAGAAACAGGCTCCAGGCTCCGAGCCATCAGCCCAGAGCCTGACGCGGGGCTCGAACTCACGGACCGCGAGATCGTGACCTGGCTGAAGTCGGACGCTTAACCGACTGCGCCACCCAGGCGCCCCATGCAATTTCTTACTCAACACATCTCCAAAGGCAAGGGAATTAAAAGCAAAAATGAACTCTTGGGACCTCCTCAAGATAAAATGCTTCTGCACTGCAAAGGAAACAATCAACAAAACTAAAAGGCAACTGACAGAATGGGAAAAGATATTTCCAAATGATATATCAGATAAAGGGCTAGTATCCAACATCTATAAAGAACTCACCAAACTCCACACCCAAAAAAACAAATAATCCAGTGAAGAAATGGGCAGAAGACATGAATAGACACTTTTCCAAAGAAGACATCCAGATGGCCAACAGACACATGAAAAGATGCTCAATGTCACTCATTATCAGGGAAATACAAATCAAAACTACAATGACATATCACCTCACGGTGGTCAGAGTCACTAAAATGAACAAGGCTATAGATGCTGGCGAGGATGTGGCGAAATGGGAACCCTCTTGCACTGCTGGTGAGAATGCAAACTGGTGCCGCCACTCTGGAAAACAGTGTGGAGGTTTCTCAAAAAAATTAAAAATAGAATTACACTATGACCCCGCAATAGCAGTGCTAGGAACTAACCCAAGGGATACAGGAGTGCTGAAGCATAGGGGCACATGTACCCCAATGTTTACAGCAGCACTCTCAACAATAGCCAAATTATGGAAAGAGCCTAAATGTCCATCAACTGATGAGTGGATAAAGAAGATGTGGTTTATATATACAATGGAATACTACTTGGCAATGAGAAAGAATGAAATCTGGCCTTTTGCAGCAATGTGGATGGAACTGGAGGGAATTATGCTAAGTGAAATAAGCCAGGCAGAGAAAGACAGATACCATATGTTTGCACTATATGTGGATCTTAAGGAACTTAACAGAAGACCATGGGGGAGGGGAAGGGGAAAAACTAAAGTTACAGAGAGGGAGGGAGGCAAAGCATAACAGACTGAGAACAAACTAAGGGTAAATGGGGGGTAGGGGGAGGGGAAAGTGGGTGATGGGCAAGGGAGGAGGGCACTTGGGATGAGCACTGGGTGTTGTATGGAAACCAATTTGACAATAAATTATACTTAAAAAAATAAAAATAATAAAAATGAAAATTAAAAAAATGAATCCAGGCTACTTTCTAACATCATACACAAAAATAAACTTGAAATGGATTAAAGACCTAAATGTGAGATCTGAAATCATAAAAATCCTCTGCCATCTGCCATAGCAACATTTTTCTAGGTATGTCTCCTAGGGTAAGGAAAACAAAAGCATAAATTATTGGGACTACAGGAAAAAAAAACACAAAAAAATAAAAAAAAAACAAAACAACAAAACAAAACAAAAAAAAACTTTTGTACAGCAAAGGAAACCATCAACAAACTAAAAAGACAACTACGGAATGGGAGAAGATATTTGCAAACGCTCTATCCAATAATGGGTTAATATTCAAAATATATAAGGAACTTATACAAATTAACACATACACACACACACACACACACACACACACAAATCTGATTAAAAAATGAGAAGAGAGGGCATCTGGATGACTCAGTCCAATTAAGCGTCCAACCTTGATTTCTGCTCAGGTCATGATCTCATGGTTATAAGATCAAGTCCCAACTCAGGCTCTGCACTGGGCGTGGATCCTACTTAAGATTCTCTCTCTTGGTTGCTCTTCCTCTCCCTCCCCACCCCCACTCATGTTCTTTCTCTTCCTCAAGAAAAAAAAGAGAAGAGGACCCGAATAGACATTTTTCCAAAGAAGTCATACAGATGGCCAACAGACACATGAAACATGCTCAACATCACTCATAATCAAGGAAATGCAAATCAAAACCACAATGGGATATCATCTCACACCTGTTAGAATGGTTAAAATCAAAGTGACAAGAAATAACAAGTGTTGTCAAGGATGTAGAGAGAAAGGAATCCTCTTGCACTGTTAGTGGGAATCTAAATTGGTACAGACACTATAGAAAATAGTATGGAGGTTCCTCAAAAAATTAAAAATAGTAATACCATATGATCCAGTAATTCCACTATTGGGTATTTACTCAAGGAAAATGAAAACACTAATATGAAAAGATATATGCACATGTATATTTATTGCAGCATTATTTACAATAGCCAAGATATGGAAGCAACCTAAGTGTTCATTAATAAATGAGTTGATAGGAAAATGTGGTATTTCATACAATGAAATATTACACAGCCAAAAAAATGATGGCAACATTCCATCGTGACAACATGGATGAACCTAAAAGTATTATAACTAAGTGAAGTAAGTCAGACTGAGAAAGACAAATACCTTAAAATTCTACTCATAGGTAGAATCTAAAAAGAAAAAAATGAATAAGCAAACAAAAAGCAGAATCAAACCTATAAATACAGAGAACTGATGGTTACCAGAAGAGGGGGAAGAGGTGGAATTGGGAAACATGGATGAAGGGAAAGAGAGATACAGCCTTCTAGTGTTTAGAGAGAGAGAGAGAGAGAGAGAGAGAGAGAGAGAGAATCCTAAGCAGGCTCCACACTCAGTACGGAGCCCAACACAGGTCTCAATCCCACAACACCGGGATCGTGACCTAAGTTGAAATCAAGATTGGGACACTCAACTGATTGAGCCACCCAGGAGCCTCTAAAAGAAAAAAAAACTTCATCTATTATGTTAAATCCATAAAAGTGAATCTAATAAATGGCAGCTTCTAAAATACCTCTAGCTGAAGTTTTTTACATATTTAAAGCAGTCCCAAATCAAAGGAATGAGACATACAGACCACAGCTGCTGCTCTTACTTTATTTAGAAATCAACATCGTTGTCTTTTCTTATTGGAAGGACTGTTAGTGGCTATCAGTTCAGCCTCTCCAGAGTTAGGAGCTCCCCAATAAATCTTCATCCAGTTTCTGAACAGTGAAATCACTCCTTTCAAGATCATCCATTTCAAGGCTGGACATTCTATAAGGGACAACCTCCTTTATGTTAAATCATACAACTGCTAGCAAATGTAGCTCCTCCATTCTGAACACATTCAATTTTCTTCTTGGATATATACCTGAAGTTTAAAATTTGTCCCTGAAGTCACTAGAGAGCCATTAAATAATTGTGAGAAGAGCATTAAACATTCCTCTGGAAAGAACAGGATGAGTATCTTTAAAACTATGTTCTGAGATAGGGGTAACTGCGTGGCTCAGTCGGTTAAGTGTCTGACTCTTGATTTCAGTTCAGGTCATCATCTCACGATTCCTGGAATCGAACTTCTCATCAGGCTCTGTGCTGGCAGAATGGAGCCTTGTTGGGATTCTCTCTCCCCACCCCACCCCCATAATAAATAAATAAATAATTTTTAAAAATGTTCCTAGATGTATTTTAACAAGATTTAGTTACTGATTGGATTTAATAAAGAGGAAGTGTTAGAAACTTGGCTACGTTGCACATCTCCCAGATTTGGCTTAAGAAACTTGGCTGTGCCAGATGCTATTACCATCCACCAGGGCAGGCAATAAATAAGGGAGCAGGTTTGGTTTAGAAGAAAGAGAAGTTCAGTTTGGGTCTACTCCCATACCCCTATGAAGATATTTTTAAGGCAATAGGAAATTTGCACCAGAATTCATTAGAGAACTGAACCAGAAATTTGAGTTTGGGGTCCTTGACATGCATTGAAAGGGTTCCTGAGGGTGGATGATAAGGTGGAAGAAGAAGACCAGATGAAGTTGAGGAAAGTTAGCCCAAAATGTAGTGGGCAAACCAAGAAGTATGTAATGGAAGCCATCGGATGGGTATTTTTCTGATTGGATAAAATTTTTTTTTAATTTTTTTTCAACGTTTTTTATTTATTTTTGGGACAGAGAGAGACAGAGCATGAATGGGGGAGGGGCAGAGAGAGAGGGAGACACAGAATCGGAAACAGGCTCCAGGCTCCGAGCCATCAGCCCGGAGCCCGACGCGGGGCTCGAACTCACGGACCGCGAGATCGTGACCTGGCTGAAGTCGGACGCTTAACCGACTGCGCCACCCAGGCACCCCAAAGGATAAAATATTATATAGTTGTTAAAATGATGTCTTTGAAGCACTTTACATATTAGAGATTTTTACTAATGGTGAATGTAAGACACAACCTACCAAATTAAAATGTTAGTAATGTTTCTGGACTTTAGGATTATGACTCTGCAAAGAGAGCCATAGGTTCACAAAAACTAATCACAATGACAAAAAGAAAGCCACAATAACCACAATAATTTCAAAAGAATCTACATAATGCATGTCATATTCTAGGATTATATTTCAATTATTTTGCTGTAAAAAAAATAAAGCACTTCTTTTAAAATCCCATCCGACTACTGTGATATTATGATTTAGAAGGAGAAATACATTAATCGGTTTTCACTCAGTTTCTATCACAGCGCTAAAACCCTCAGAATTTCCTAAGTGATAACAACAATCAAGGTATCTTGACATTCCTAACAAACCCCTTTCAACCACAGCTGAATTTATGTTAATGAGGTGACTTTTGGAAAGTACCTAACGATGGTGGCAGGTTGCCAGGGAAAACAACCTGTAATTAGTGGGCTGGAACTTTTAGTCCCACTCTTAACCTCCAGAAGGGGAGAAGGGCTGGAGCTGAAGATTTAAGCAATTGACCCTATGCAATGAAGCTTCCTTAAAAACCAAAAGGACAGGGTTGGAAGAACTTCTAGGTTGATAAACGCATGGAGATTTGGGGAAAGTGGCATGCTAAGGGAGCATGAGAGTTCCGCGCTCTTCCCCATTCCTTGCCCTATATATCTCTTTCATCTGACTATTCCTGAGTTACATCCTCTCATAATAAACTTTTGTAATAAAACTTATATCCTTTTGTGGTAATCTAGTAAGTAAAATGTGTCTCTGTGCTTGGTGAGCTGCTCTAGCAAATTAATTGAACCCAAGGGGAGAGCTATTGGAACTTATGGCTGGTCAGTCAGAAGCCCAGGTGGCAACCCGGACTTTTGACTGGCATCTGAAAGAGGGGGAAGTCTGGTAGGACTGAACCCTTAACCTATGGTTACCTAACTCCAGGTAAATAATGTCAAAATTAAGTTGAATTATAAAACACCTAGCTGGTGTCATAAAGAATTGCTTAGTGCTGTAGGGAAAAAAAAACACACATCAGAGTTGGTATCAGAATCTTAACTGTAACTTAACTATAAACTTGGGTATACTAACTAATCTTTAGGTTTAAAAAATATTCATTTATAACATAAGGACACTGAGAACATTTCTTTATTCCAACAATAACTAGAAAAAATACAAAAGGAAGAAACCATCTCCATTAGCAATAAAACATATGAAGCATCCAGAAACTAGATCAACAAAAGAAAACACAAACCTTCTGTGGACAAAAATCTAAAACTCTACTAAAATGACATAAATGATCTAAATAAACAAAGAGGTCTTTCATAGTCATGGATGACATTACAGAAGTGACAATAATCCTAAATTTAATCTGTAAATTTAATAAAATGTCAATCAAACTCCATCAGGACTTTTTAAGAAACTTCCTACTTATACGGAAGATAACATGTCCACCAACAGCTAGGTCAACTTTGGAAAAGGGGACACTTCCAGATAATTATACATATTGCAAAGCCACACGTTAAGAAGGGTATAGCACTGACTGAAGACAGAAAATCAAATATAAATGGAATAGATTGTCATAAACAAACTTACCTATATCTGGGAATCACATAAAGGTAGTGTAAAAAAAAAATCAATGAGTAAAAACTATTTAGGAGGTGATGCTGAAAAACTGGCTTGCCACGTGGAGAAGAATAAAACTGAATCCTTACATTACATCATGCGCTCAAGAGGATGTTGACAGATCAAAGGCTTAAGTGTAAAAGGTGAAATGATAAAGCTAATAGAAGACTATGGAGAAGAGAATGTAACCTAGGAGGAAGACAGAATTTCTTAAATGAGAAGAAAATAGCACAAAACATGGGTGAAAAGTAGAATTGATCATACCAAAATTTAAGTATTTCTGTTCCAGCATGGATGTAACAAATGTAAAGGAGGTAAGACATATTAAAAGAAGATATATATAATATCTAAAACTGATTCTATATGTTAAGATTCCAATGATTACGTATAACTGAATCCACTCCAAAGAGTTTAAGTAGTAAGAGACTTACTAGAGAAAATTTTTATTGTACAGAATTTTGGAAGGGCTGCAGAAAAAGATTCTAGAATGCTTTTAGAAGTGCTAAGACACAACTTAGAACCAGGCCACCAAGAAGCGGCAGCCTCTTCTCTGATCTAAAGTCCTGGGCTCCAAGAGCACACTCCCACTGCCAGAATCTGGAAGGCTCACGGATGGATGTTACCTTTGCTGCCAGCCCCTGAACTGTGTTATACCGGCCACACCAGGAGCAGGGATACACCGTGCACCACCCTAGACCTCAGGAAACTAGCATCTGGACGCTACCCTTCTGCCAACACTGCCCCAGAAGAATCTAATAGTTCCCTCAGCTGTGCTCGTAAAGTACAAACAACAAAAGTTCCTACTAGGCCTCATTTAGGTCTTCCAAATCTAGTGGAAATTCGTCAAACCTAAGCCACATCTGAAATGAAACCCACAAGGGACTCTGAGAAACATCACGTTTACATTAGCCTCTAATAGAAGGAAAGAAAATCAGGAGGCTCAGTGACAATCCTTCACATCCTTCACTTTTTCAATAAAATAGTATCAAGCATATACAAAGATACGAAGAACCCTTGTGAATAAATAAGGAAAATCAGAAAATCTATACAAAAGGATAAAAGGATATGAACAGGCAATTCATAGAAGGGTTTACCCAAATGGCTAAAAATTAATAAAAGTGTTCTCAAAGGCATTAAGCCACCAGATAAATATAAAATAAAAGTTAAAGCAAGACACTGTTTGCTCTTATAAACAAGACCAAGATTGGATTGGTAAAATTCAAAAATTAGATAAATGCTAATTTACTGCATTAATAAAGTAAAAACTGGGGAAAGCATTCTGGAAAATAATCTGGTAGTACCCAGACAAATTAAGTAAATATTTTATAACCCAACAACTTCACTCTTGAATAAATACCCCAGAGAAATTCTCACACAAGGCCCCATACTGGAAGAGTCAGCAGTGCTGTCTGTGGTGGCAAAGAACAGGACTCCAGATGTTCATCGCTGTGCAAATGCTTAAACAAAATATGAAAAATGTCCAGAGCAACCGCACTGCACAACCTTAGGGAACATGAGTGATGTACAATAAAAAGTGAACAGTGCCACCTGGTGCATGCAGCCTGGCAGAACCCTCACTTTTTGGAATATGCAGTAAGAAAAAATGAACCTGATAGACATTCACCCAGAAAAAAATTGTAATTTTTTTTTTCCCAAAGGACTGCTGGGTTCTTTTTAAAGCAACAGAAAGAAGTCCAACTCAGAGTGTTTGTATAAACTAAAATTAAACATATAAATATTACATACTTGACAAAAACAGGTATAATTTCAAGACTATATCAATCAAACATGTAAAAGCAGTTCCCTATGACTATTGGGAGGGCAGACTAGGAAATGAACCTACAGTTATTCCCTGCTTTTTAAAAAGTCACATAATGCCAATTTGCTTATGCAAAAGATCTATGTTATCCCTCGTTTTCACGAACCAAAAGAAATCTAAAGAGGACTTTTTCATTTTTTTTAAAAAAGGCAAAAAGCGAAAACAGCGTTCAGTACTTTTTTCTACCCTGACTTGACTGAAGCAGCGCCCACCCCAAGCAGCGAGTGGTGCCACCCAGCGCTTTCCCCGGGAACTACACTCCGCAAGTCAGCATCATGCCACCAGAACTTTGAACGGTGTCTGTGACCATCTATACTTTGTCTTGATTTATTTTGTGCATCTGTTCGTAAGATGTGTCCTAAGGTGTCAGAAAATGCCTAAGAGAGGTTATGTTTTTTAAGTCTCAGAACCCTCAACATTTTTCCCACATAAACTAATGGTAATTGTTTCTTTGCTTTATACCATTTCGGCTAACAAAAGTTTTCATAGGAATGCCGTACTTTTGGGTAATGAAGCAAATCTATACAGGGAATAACAATAACTACAAGGAAAAAATGAAGAGTCTTGCATGGACTAATGATGGGGGTGTCATGCACTGAGGGATATGAGTAAATGAACTTTCTTTCCTGAAGATCAGGAATAGAGTGTCAATTATACTTAAAACTACTAGAGAGAACAGGAGATATCTGAAGAGCTACAGAGACGGAGCAACAAGGATGGGATAAAACTGCAGAGCATTAAATATTATTATGTATTTATTACTATATAAATACAGTAAAGATTTTAAACTTTGGCCTCAGGGCAATAGAGAATCACTGAAATGTTTTTAAACTGCACTGGCCACCTGATCTTCATACTGTTAATAGTTTACTCTCTAATCCCTGATATCTAAATGGGATGTGTCTGATGCTCAGGAGAGAGATAGGAGCTAAAGTTACCAATCTTTAGTTGGTAATAAAACCAAGAGGGTACATACAGAAGGAAATTGATGGTTTAACCTTAGGGGTTAGCCTAAAGCTACCTAAATCTACATGCTCGAATTTTATTATCCCAAGACAGATGGTAGCGAAAACAATCTTTGAATTTAGAGTCAAATGAGGCTCCTTATAGAAAAAATCCAAATCAAAGATAAAAGACTTCTAGATGGCTTTTTCACTTATATCACATGTCATCCCAGACAAATGTCTCTCCACAGAAATCACTGAAGTTCTTATTCAACCTTTTATGCCCACCCACAATATGCTAGATCTAACAGAGTCAATACACGTTTGGATTTTTCTAAGATCGGAAGTGACAGATCAAACCCTATATCCTGAAATAAACTGCCAGGATACTATCCAAACATTTTACACCCTCAGAACCATTTAACCAAAATAGCACTGCAGAGACATAAGATGTAATCATCCTGAAGAACATCTTGGATAGCTGCAAAATGTAACACCTCCCATAAAGAATCTGCGTACCTTATGTCTCCAAAGGGGAAGTATTAGTCTATAGATTTAAAAGGGGGTGGGGTTGAGGAAGAGAGGCCAATGATCTAAAAGTATCTAGGTTAAAAAATAAGTTGCAAGAGATTATCTCTATTGTTATCCCATTGTTTTCATTACTCTTTTAAAAGATAAGGCTTGGGGGCACCTGGATGGCTTAGTCAGTTAAGCGTCTGACTCTTGACTTCAGCTCAGGTCATGAGCTCATGGTTTGTGAGATCAAGCCCCACTTTGGGTTCTGCTCTGACAGCCCAGATCCTGCTTGGAATTCCCTCTCCTTTTGTGCCCCTCCCCCGCTTGAGTGCACAAGTTCTCTCTCAAAATAAAGTTAACATTTAAAAAAAAATAAAATATAAGACTTGTATGTTAACAATGAGGAGATTCATTGTTTACGTAACTTTCTCCAGAGTGTTCAAATGAATTCATTTGTGACCCTGAAACGGTTCCATTGTAGTCCATTTGCTCCTTAATGGGCTTAAACAAGCTGCACTTCTTTAAGGACAATAAAACAAAACAAAAGTAAAAATCCTAGGAGTTCTCAAAAGCTTTTAGCCTCTCTGTCTCTAAGAAAGTTTTATGTCAATGACAACTTCTAAATGGGATACCATAGATTCATAACAATTTTGAGTAAGCATATAGCGCAGGGAAAATTGAAAACATACACAAACCAATTTAGTTGAACCTGGAGCAACATGGGTTTGAACTGCCTGGGTCCACTTACACAAGGATTTGTTTTCCAATAAATACAATACACTACTGTAAATTTATTTTATCTTCCTTATTGTCTTAATAACATTTTCTTTTTCCTAGGTTACCATATTGGAAGAATACAGTAAATAATACATATATAAAATATGTTTTAATAGACTTTTTATTATTGTTAAGTCTTATGGCAAACAGTAAGCTATTAATATTTAGGTTTTTGGGGGTGTCAAAAGTTTTACGTGGATTTTCGACCGTATGGACGGTGTTGGTGCCCCTAATCCCTGCGGTTTAAGGGTCAACTGTACGTTAAAGTACAATGAAGTAAGAAAATAATACGACTTTTATTGAGCAATTTAAACTAAAAAAAAAAAGGGGCGCCTGGGTGGCGCAGTCGGTTAAGCGTCCGACTTCAGCCAGGTCACGATCTCGCGGTCCGTGAGTTCGAGCCCCGCGTCGGGCTCTGGGCTGATGGCTCGGAGCCTGGAGCCTGTTTCCGATTCTGTGTCTCCCTCTCTCTCTGCCCCTCCCCCGTTCATGCTCTGTCTCTCTCTGTCCCAAAAATAAATAAACGTTGAAAAAAAAAAATTAAACTAAAAAAAAAAAAAAGTGCAAAGCCAACAATCCACCCAAGAATAGGAGATGACTTATATTGGAGCTAATAAATCTAAAAAGAACTTGCTCAATATATTTGGTGTTAATATTAGAAAGACTCCAGATACTCTAAATCCTTGTGTCATACATTGTGTCATACACAGCTGTTTCATAAAACAGGTCAACCACACACTACACACAGTCACTACCTTAGTGTTCAAAAACACAAGGTCCTAAATTCAAGGCAGTGACAGCCCAACCAATCTGAATCTCCTCTAGTATCAACCAAAATTGGCCCAAACTAGCAAAATCAAAACATCACTGCTCTCACCACCACTTATTACCGATACCCAAAGTATCTTTATCCCACTGTATAAATGGATCCTCCAGTACAAGGAGTTTCTTCAGCTCTAACAGTAAAGAAAAATTAAACATGCAGAGGTTCGTTGTTAGGAGAAAAGGTAACTGCCAGAACCATCCCTTCATATAGAATATAAGGTTGGATGAGACCTGGACAAAGCAGCTTCCCGGCAAGACTGCATTCATTTTTATACCTAGGAAACCAGGGTACCAAGTGATAAGAAATTATTGCCTCAGGTCTTCCACGAATTCAGTGGGATACTTTAAAAGGGAGACAGACTGAAAGATTCTCAGCCATAGATGTGCCATAGCAGTGCTACAAACTTACTGATAAACATCATTCTTTCCCCTCCGGCGTATGCAAAGCCAACAATTTAAATGACACAATTAATTTCCATAGATGTCCACTATATTCCTGAGTACAACAAAGAACCCTTCTGCTAGAAATACGAAAACAACCCCCCCCCCGGGTAGTGTTTAAGCATTACTTTAAAACACCATACAGGCATAATTTTTTTAAAGAAATAATTCCATTCCCCATGAAAATAAAAAGGCTATCTTCAGCCCATCATGGTTTTGATATAACAGATAAGACAGCTTCAAGTGGGTCCAGGATATGTGGAAACTGACTAGATCACAGAAGAGTGGGAGCTATTTTCCTATCCAATCAATGCCTCCCAGGACATCCTTGGAAAGGAGGAAGACATACATGTTTCTCTTTCTCTCATCTATAGAGGAGCAGATGTCAAAGAGTAATAATTCTTCAGCATGGTTAGAGTCCTCTTATAGCATCCAATTCCTATCATTATTTGTTCATATAATCTTAACGTGTGATAATTTAGTAAATAGCATTTCAAATTGATTAGAAGTCATATTTGTCCTGTATTTATATTTTTAATATAAAAAGAGCCTTGGAAAGTTTTCAGCCACTAAAATTATAGCCAATAACTATAAAGTCATAGACAGTACTTACTTGTTTCTCTCTAATGGGTCCCTTCATGCTAAATTTCATTAACATCAGGTTATTACTTATAATGAAAACAGGAATAAACAGAGTAATAAAATTTTCTCTATTTCCTTTACCTCTTCTTTCATTACCAATAAAATTCATAATTAGAAGCTCTGAGTTGCTATACAATCTTTGCTATTTTTTTTAATTTTTTTTTAATGTTTATTTATTTTTGAGACAGAGAGAGACAGAGCATGAACAGGGGAGGGGCAGAGAGAGGAAGACACAGAATCTGAAGCAGGCTCCAGGCTCTGAGCTGTCAGCACAGAGCCCGACGCGGGGCTCGAACTCACAGACCGTGAGATCATGATCTGAGCCAAAGTCGGATGCTTAACCGACTGAGCCACCCAGGCGCCCCAATCTTTGCTATTTTAAAATCAACCAACAAATATAGGAAGAGATGTTCTCTCAACACAAGTTCTATCAAAGTATCATCCTACTTTCATTAGATTCAATCACATCTCAGGGAAAATAACTAATTTTGACTAATCAAAAATTTTAGTAATTTTCCAGCTTGAATTCAATGGGAAGTTACCAATAGGAAGCCTAGATACCCAACCTGCCTGTTTAAAAAAAAAAAAATGGCAAACAATTATTCCTAAAGAGCTCAGTATGCTCATTGTCCATCATATTCACTGGCACACAGCAGGCACAGAATAGATATTGGTGGATGTGTTGATAGAAGATTAGATAACGGACAGAATCAGGTGAGTAGGGAAGGAGGAAAGAAAAGAAGAAACAGGTGAGAAAAAAGACCAGATGAATCGCTAAATCCAAGAAGTGTACATAATATGACGCAGACAATAATACGTGCAATGACATTGAAATAAATGGCTGCCCGTTAGGTGAAACTAGTAAACATACGAAAAATGGAAATGGGAATTTAATCAGCCCTTTCAGATGCTAAATCAAGAGTGACAATAGTATGTTCCAAGAGGGTAAAAACTTCAAGACAAAGGCACAAAGTCAGGAAAATAAAATGCATGTTCATAGAACAGTAACCAGACTAACTTGTCTAAAGTTGAGAGCTTTCGAAGGAAGTTGTGGGAGGTTAGGCTGCAAAGCCAGGTGCCGTACCCAGAGGCTGTACACAACATAAATACTGAGGGTGTCTGCCTGCTGCCTCCTCCTCCCCACTCCTCCTTTAAAAATTAGCACCTGCAAGGGCGCCTGGGTGGCTCAGTCGGTTAAGCGGCCGACTTCGGCTCAGGTCATGATCTCACAGTCCGTGAGTTCGAGCCCCGTGTCGGGCTCTGTGCTGACAGCTCAGAGCCTGGAGCCTGTTTCAGATTCTGTGTCTCCCTCTCTCTGACCCTCCCCTGTTCATGCTCTGTCTCTCCCTGTCTCAAAAATAAATTAAAAACGTTAAAAAAATTAAAAAAAAAATTAGCACCTGCACCCAATCACACAGCCACAACCCCCATCATATACTTTCCTTATCCAAACCCTGAAGGAAACCAGAATTTATGAGAAAGTGACAAAAAAGCTTACAATCATAGAAAATTCTAAAAGAAAAAAAAAACATGATGAACAAACAATTGGGAAAAAACTAGTGACTACGTATATTAATTATCAACTAGCACCTGATTATATCCTACCAAGCTTCTGTATACAATCTCAGAGTTGTTTTGTTTTGTTTTGTTTTGCTTTAACCAACTTGGTTTTGGATCACTTTGAGCAATGAAGTTTATTAAGGCAATGAACCAGGATAGGAACTCAAACAGCACCTACTCAAACAGTATGCCTCCTACATGCTAGGCAGATTTGTAGTGGCTTTATACATACTATTTCACTTAATCTTAACATTATTAATTTGAAATTACTCCTCCAGCTTCATATATGTGAGGAAAAATTACTTGAGGGTCACTTTACAAAGCTAGGATACAAATTTATCTGCTTAACTATCACATGACTGTGTATGTTCAGCACATTGTAATAGAATCAGAAGGAAATACGGCTCTAAAAGCACTTGTTCAATTTCAAATACACATGGTTTATATCTAAATACCTAAATGCACTTAAAACTAGGCCAGTCCTCAACTCATAAAGTCATCATTAAAGCCCATCACTGGGGTACTTGACTTCAACCCAAACCACAGTCTTAAAGAAATCATAAGAAATGATTTTTCCAACCAAACTAATCTAGTCTCAGCTTTTGTTACCATGATCTATTCTAATATATGGAACCCAGTAAGTCAAGAAATAGGGGAAAGGACAGCATTCATATAACCCCCTTTCCTGTTAGAGTAAGAAAGATGCATTTTCTATATACATCTGGGATGATTTCTGACTTTCCTTCACATATTGAGACATGAAGGATATATTTACTCTGTCAGATGCTAATACGAGAAATAAGACTGCAACTGGCCTTCACAAATCAAAGTTTAATAATTTTAACCAGCTATATAAGAAAACCTTGTACTCCTAGAGTGGGTCCTTCTCTACAGACATAAAAATCAAGATAACCTTTAGAAAAGCCAAAATGAGAGTCACACAATCCAAATGCTAATGCCCAAGCCAATTATCAATTAGTTAGCAACTCAAAAGCTCACTGATACACCTGATTTTACACCTAGGCATGTTAACAAAAGATTTGCTTACTTAAGTACATATCTTAGAGGAGGGCTTTACTAGCTTAATGCCCTTAGGCAAGTTACTTCACGGGTCTGAACCTTGCTTAGCTCATTGGGAAAATGCGGGTAAACAGCTATACTTTAAAACTGTTGTAAGGATTATAGACACTTATGTAATGCACCACACAGTATCTGGCATTTAGTAGAAGTGCAATAAATATAACTTTACATGATAATTACAGGCTTTGCCAGCCAATAACAAATTGATCAGAAAGACCAAATTAGAAGTATGAGGGGTGGGTGGAGAGAAGACAAAGACAGCTCTATGAATAAATAGCTGAGAGGAAGGAAAGAGTCAAGAAACAAAGATGCAAAAACTCAGGACTAGAGCCAGCCTGCACACTGCAATAGCTGTGGAGGGCATCCCCAGTGTTTTCACAGCACGTAACAATGGACTGCCTTCACTAAGCCATTTAAAACAGATTAAACTTTGATTCCATGTGTTTAAAAAAAAAAAGACAGATAAGCACAAAATTGACTTTGGAAAGCTTCCTATCAAAAGTGATTTAGCATCACAAATTTAACATTTTACATGTCTAAACTTTAATTAACTGCAAAAATCTATGAACAAGCTTCGGCTAGACTTAATGTACAAAAGAACCTCTCAAATTTCAGAAGCCATTTTTTTCTCCGCAGCACTGAAAAAAACTGTATTTCAAACAAATTAACTGGAAATATTTCAGTGCAATGGCCTAAAACATCATCAGTTTTTAACAGCTAACACAAGATAAAGTTTTTGTCTCCATCATCACTAAAAATGTTTTTATATCTACCAAACACAAACATGTGCCATGAAGATCTCTTTCCACTTGAATTTTCTCCCTACATTTGGAAGGCAGTAAAAAGCAAAAACATCTGTTCCTTTCTGCAGAGCTGACAACCCTCATTCTATGGTTTAAAAATAAATGGTGTTTATGGAAGTTTATAGATAAATGATCACCTGCTTCAAAGGCAGCTGGCAATTAATGGATCCAAAGACATGCATGCAAAATTAAGGCCAAAAAAAGAAAACAAAACAGATTCCCTAAGGAGAATACTACTGTTCCCTAGGCCTCTGATAATATCCAAGACACCCATAAAATTGTAGACGATGGTAAAGAACCAAATGTGATGCCAGATGACAAGAAAACAGACAGCAACTGAGAAAGAGGGGCCTGTGTCCATCTGGATTCACTCCACCACAAGAACAGTTTCCCTGAGAGCTGCCTAGAGAAAATCTGGATCGGTCTAACCAAGAATCACTGTTCTTCCAGCCCAAGGAAGGCCAGATGTTCAACAATTAAAGGGATGGACCTTATTAGAAACAGGAACTGAAAAATCTTATAAAGTCTGTATTTTTTAGAAACAGCTTTTACTCCATGTTGCCTCACAGTGTCAAATATCCAAAAATAAGTAATAAGCAAGGACATTCAGACTTAAATCAGTAGACTCAGCTTCTATTTCTGGCTCTGCCTCTGAATGAATCACAGTGTGACCTTGAGAAAATTATTTCATCTCTTTACCTACCTGCATTTCCCCCCCAGCTACAAGATTAGGTTCAACCCACAAATTTTTCTTTTTTTGAAAAGAAAGTGAGCGGGTGAGATAAATATATGGAAACTGCTACACAAAGATCTACTGATCACAGACCAGCTATATACCCAACCATCAAAGACAAAATCAGTAATGTCCATATTAAAACAACTCACTCTGCAATTTCACCCTTGTACAGTAAAAAATTCTCCCTGGAGAGGGAAATAGAACACAGGTACTCACTGAACAGGACTCCTTGAATTGTCCAAAGTTTCAAATTTGGAACTACTTAGCAAAATAAAGTGCAATGCTAGGAACAAGGATGAACCATGTTTTTCTCTTAAGGGCCTACGATCTTCAGGACTCTGATCAATCCTCCTAGGAATGAATTCCTCTTCCCTGACCCCTGCCAAGGAGATCAGTCCCTGTACCCTTGATGCTCCCAGAACACTATACTGCATGTTTCCATGTGCTCCTGCGTACTCAGGGAGCCCTGGAGAAACAAAACCCGGATTTAATGACCCTTGTATGTCCTGCCACTAGCATATTGCCTGATACAACGTGGCTGCCCAGAATATACATATATATACGTATATATGTATATATGTGTGTGTGTATGTGTGTGTGTGTGTGTGTGTGTGTATATATATATATATAGGTTAAATTAAAGTGAATATATATATACATATATACATATATGTGTGTGTATATATATATATATATATATATATATATATATATATATATATCCAAAGTCTAATGCTATTAGAATGAGCAACCATTAATATTAATAGATGATAATCTGAATCATGGTGACATTTTCATTTAAAAAAATATATTTATAAATGAATGATTACCTAGATAAAGATGAAACACATGATTTCTCACTAAAATTAAATTAAAAAAATTAATTCAAGAATTTTCCTATCTTCTTCCCCCAAAAATGATCTTTCAAGGCCTTTTTTTTTTTGTTTTTTATTCATATTTTTTAAAACTTATCTAAAGGGTATTAGACTATAAGCATCCCTTTTCATTTAACCTACACAATAAAGGGAAGGGAGAGGAAGTTAAAAAAAATAAAAAGAAAGAGAGCAAGCAATAAATAAATGAATAAAGTGAATAAATAAAGACTACTCTTAGTATAAGAATCTATAAATGTAAAACAAAAGGTGAAACATATGTAAAATACAGGTGAAAATAAAAATGTGGTAAATACAAGTTGGCATTTAGCCAACTAAGTAGCTATGCCCATTGAGAAATGTCACTTAAGAAATGTGTTTTTTAATGTTTATTTATTTATTCTGAGAGACAGAGAGATAAGGGAAGGGACAGAGAGAGAGGAAGAGAGAGAATTCCAAGCAGACTCCATGCTGCCAAAGCAGAGTCCTACGTGGGGCTCAAACCCACCAAATGTGTGATCATGAGCTGAGCTGAAACCAAGAGCTAGATGCTTAACTGACTGACCCACCCAGGAGCCCCAAGAAATGTTTTATAGATAACCTATTTATTACAGTAACAGAATTGAAGACTTAAGCTTTTCAAATTACATTTGAAATTTTTACCATGCAAATATTTATCATAAACCTACCAGTAATTGCGTAAATTGTCATTCTTTCCTATTCCATAAATTCTTGCACTTACTATTTCCTTTAATAATTAAGAGTAGAAGGAAGAGGGCACCTGGGTGGCTCAGTCCGTTAAGCATTGGACTTCTGATTTTGGCCCAGGTCATGATCTCATGGTTCATGAGTTTGAGCCCTGCATCGGGCTCTGTGCTGACAGTGCAGAACCTGCTTGGGATTCTCTCTCTCTCTCTCTCTCTCTCTCTCTGTGTGTGTGTGTGTGTGTTCCTCCCCCACTTGTTCTCTCCCTCAAAATAAACTTTAAACATTAAAAAAAAAAGAGTAGAAGGAAGAGAACACGAAACAATGAGTAGTTAAGGTAAGGCCTTGGGACCTACACACCTCTAAGAAAGGATAAACTATTTACCACAGTAAATGGACCCTTTAGCTGGGCTTTTATGGTGCCCACAGTTAGATTACACGTCCTTGTGGTCTTCTCACCTTCAGCGACTCCAAGCTATACCTGTTTTGATTGGACATAAAACCAAATGAAAATTATCCCTAATATTCTACTTCATTACTTGTTAACTTTCTAAGAGTGGTTGCATCAGCAAACTGGAGTACATCCCCTTAACTTCACTGAGTAGTCAACCCAGATTGCTGACAGAAACTACATATTACATATATAAGCATACACATATATATCAGAGCAGTCAGAGATCGCCTCTGGATAGTACTGGAATAAATTATTTGTTTCTCCCACGCTGACCCTTGTCAAAAAAATCATTAACAATTTTCTTATTTTTAATGATGTGAGGATGAGGAAGGAAAGACAATGATGGCTCAGTTAGCTGTGAAGAAAAAAAAAAAAAAAGGAGTTGATCTGCCTGGCGGGACCCTGGACACAGAGAATAGCACGTTTTGGACAAACGGTTGGAGCAGCCCTTCCTTGCGATGACTTAGGAGACATAACAAACTTGTTCCCTTTAAGACCTTGTTAAAAAAAAAAGAACAATAAAAACCCAGAAATTTTACTAAACTTGAAGGCAGGACGTGAAAGGATTCCCTGAGTCAGGACTTGCCAGAAGCAAGTCTAGGCTTCGCGAAGCGAGGAGAGCAAGTGACCGGGGAAGGCCCTGATTGGCAGGTGACCCAGCAGCAGCGCGCGCTCACCTGTGAACACGTTCTGGAAGCCATCTGCAGCCGCCGGCGCCCCAGACACCTTGGCTGCCAGTACGGGGGGCACCCCACCGCCCCCCTCTGAGGCAGCCTCGCGTTCCGGTAGGTGCGCCGAGCCCCCGGCCGGGGGCGCGCGGCTGCCTAGCTCCTCTGTCCAGTCCGCTGAGCGGCTGAGGCCGCAGGTGAGGCCGCCGTCAGCCCGGTGCTTCTTGGGCGGAGCGGCGGCGGAGACGAGGGCAGCCCTGGGCCCCCGGCTCAGGGAAGACTCCAGCCGCCTCTTAATCCTGGGGCTCTGGCTGGGAGACTGCGACGGAGAGTGATTGGGCGAGCTGAGTTGCCGGGTGGTGGTCTTGATGTAGCAGGGAGTGATGAGCGGGTAGGGCTTGAAGCAGCGTGGACTGGGCGCAGGACTGCCCGGCAGGGAGGCGGCTGCCAGGGCGCCGGGCCCGCCGGGCTCCCCCTCGGGCTCTGCCCCCGGCCTCGGGGGGTCCTCTCCCGCCTCCAGGCCCCACGCCTCCCCTGGAGAGTCTCGGGGGGCATCCTCAAAAGCGTCTTCCTCGCCTTCCTCATCAGTGTCCCCAACCCCTGGGCCGGGGCTTCTGGCCGCGCCCTCCTCCGCTGGTGAGGACTCGGGGAACCGGAAGGCCGGGGAGGAGGGCGAGTCTGCATCAGCAGGCTGGCCCACCGGCAGGCCAGGCACAGCTAAGGCTCCGGGGGGTGGAGGCTGCTCGGGCACCCGGGGCTCGGTGACCAGGCTCCGAGGCAGGTCAGACAGCGTAGACCGAGCCTGCTCCGTGTCGGGACTGCGAGGGGCCTCCCCGGCTGCGCTGCTCGTGCCCAGCAGGTACTGGTCCAGGCCCAAGAAGGCCCCGGGCTGGGGGGAGGCGGCTGTGGGGGCTGCTGCAGGCTTCTCAGGGCGCTGGAGCAGCTGCTGCTGCTGCTGCTGCTGCTGCTGCTGCTGCTGCTGCTGCTGGCGGATCGCCTGCTGGATGTCTGAGAGCAAATCCTCTTGCTCCGTGGCCGAGTGAAAGCTATAGATGTCCGTGTCCGAGCCGGAACTGGTTCTTTGTCCATCCTGCACCCCTGCAGCAGCTTCCAAATCCCCCAAGACCACCCTGCCCCCAACCCCAACATCGGTGGGTCCAGAGCCACTTGGACGGGTTACCTCGAAAGGGTCAGCGCACTCGGTATCCGACAGGCCCGTCTCGTCTGCAGAGAGGCTGAGATCTGGGGTCTTGGTGACCAGGGAGTGCGCGCTGTCCAGCTCCCCGATCTGCAAGGCCTGGGAGTCCAGCACATCCTCGCGGGAGCCGCTGGTGCCTTTCCCCTTGGACAGGTTCTTCCTGATCCGCAGGTTGGAAAACACTGAGGCTCTGGATTCCGACTTGCTCTTCTTCTTGCCTGGCTCCCCCCCGCCGCCACCTCCTCCCCCCTTGCCGTGCTTGCCCAGCGCCTTCTTGCCCCCGCTCCCCTTCTTTGTGGCTTCCACATCTCTGGGCCCGACAGCATCCTCGGCGCTGCTTCCGCCTTCGTGCAAGGCATCACCTGCGCTCCTCTTCAGCTTCCCATCCTGGTTCCCCATGTCGCAATCCCGCTGCTGAGCCGAGGCGCCTCCAGCATTCAGGCCATGCCGGCCCTCCTTGGCCCCCAGCCCGCACAGGGGGAGGCTCCCGGGACAGTCAGGCGGCCAGGCGAGCCGCTGGGAGAGGAGGCCAAATCGCGCGGGGCTGGCCCTGCTAGCATCTGCCTCCTCTTCGCACAATGCGCGCTGGCTCCCGCGGCGGCCGTGGCTGCGGCTGCAGCCGAGAGCGAGCGGGCGGCAGCCCAGAACATGCTCAGTGCTGCGCTCTGAGTCCGCCAATGGCTGCGCAGAACGCAGCCGGGGCCTGGCCCCCCAATGGCCGCCGCGCCCCCCTCCGCCCTCGTTCGGCTTCTCCCCGAAGCCGGGCGCGAAAACTGTTTGCTCAGTCTCGGAGACTTTCATCTCCGCTGTGCGAATCGAATGCATTGTCCCCGGGGAAAGAGCTCGTCAGCTGGAAGAAGCACATGGAACTTCAAAGCTCCGGGACCTGCCATGAAAAAAAAAAAAAAAGTTGAAAAGAATTTTAAACGGTGAAAAAACCGAAGCCAAATTCCAATTGAGAGGTTCTATAATATCGAGGCCACATACACTACCCACTCCCCCCTTCAAGTGCCTGAAGAAGCATGGCTCTTCAATAAATATTTGTGGAGCGAATGGATTGTTCTTTAATAACTGATCGTCTGGAACACTGTTAATGTGCTTGAGCATCTGGTTTAGGAATGGTTGCTACATATAGTGCTTTTATGTTTGATGCAGACCTTGCATCTGTTTACTTGAGAGATTAGCTGCCGTTTCAAAAGTTCATTTTTTCGAATTTTTTACGACAAAATAGCAAAGTGAATGAAAAAAAATCCTAAGAGATTAGAGTTGATTAAAATGCTAATCTCCAAAATTCTATGTATTTACCATATAAATCAAATAGCATTTGTATTCCAAAAGGGTACATATACTATAACTCCCAGGAGGTCAGACTCATCAATATTAAACATGCTCCTATTGTTGTTGCATATAAAAAGGAAAAAGACAAAAAAGGAAACACCCTTGGCACAGACACATGAATTCAGATGTTATGCTATAAACCACCGCTTCCCAAGCAAACCCTTTAAGGCAAACTTTGTCCTTGCCTTTATTATAAAAGTTTGTAACAGTTTAACAGAATTTCTTAACATTCTGGCTCCTGTATTAATAGAAAAATTTCCTCCGTTGTAAACGTTGTCACTGTTACTTAGGAAATTTAGTTACCCGTATTAAAGCATTTGTCAACATCCTGGGTATCTAACGAACCTTTAAGACTAAAGCAGCGTTAATCAATAATGTTACAATAATGTTATGATAATTTGAGTTACAAATTCATCCTTAAGCACTTTGAAAATATGTAGTAGCTATCCAACATGTTAGTATTCCAAGTAAGCCCAAAGGAGGAAAAAGTACTACATGTTATAACGACGCAATTTAAATTCGGCAAGCAAATGCTCCTTTGTATATTGTGAACTACATTTTAAACCTCTCTCTTTAACCATTTTTATGTTTAAAAAAATGGTCGTATGAGTCTTCGATATAAAAGTACTCCATTGCAATAAGTAGGAGCCTTTTTCAAATTATATTCTTAAAAACAGATGATTTAAAGTCAGGCAGCCAGTCATTTTAGGTGGCCTTTTAGAGTAAATGTTTTGGAGAAATCACCTTTAAGAATAACTCTGCCAGGGCAACAGCCCTGTCTTGGAGAGGTTCTGGAGTACTTGAAAACCCTTTGTTTCCCCTTTCACAAAACTGCTCTTTTCTAGAATGCAGACTCCTCAGAGGGCACAGTTTGCCTAAGGCTAATAGAATTTGCTGCCTCTTTGAACACTGAGGTACTATGGGTTTTGATTTTTGCTCTTTCTTTAACAAGACATCTTTGACTCCAAACTATTTTGAGTTTTTTATTTGTTGGTTTTCGTTTCTTTTTACTTTCTTTGTTTACTTTTACTTTCTTTACTATTTACTTCTGAGATATATTTAAGTTCCAGAAATAAAAAAAAAAGGAGAGAAGAAGGCAAGGAGGGAGGACAGAAGAGAGAAGAGACAAGACTGCTGATGTTTTCACACCCTTTGAATGTGAAACAATATATGACAGCTGTGTGCAGGTCACAGGTGACAAAGCTCTACTACATGCAAAGGCTTGTTGGAAAATCACAAGGGTGGGCACCAAATGTAGGTAGGTACTCTCAATCCAATTTAAACTTAATGAATAAGTTCAGGCTGAGAGTTGTCTAAGGTCCCATAGCAGCAAAGGCATTACTTGAACCTACAAATTTAGGTTCCTAATTCTTTATAACAAACAACACTACACAGTTTATTATTTCATGGACTGGTAAGAGCATCATGAAGGCGAACAGTATTTAGTGGTCCCAAAGATGCCTGGGGCATGGCCTAAGCTTAACTCCATTTGATGAAGAAATGATATCATATCTCTAGTTGCAAAAAACACATTTAACAAATAGAGATCCTACCTTGTGCCTGGCCAAACACTAGGTACCAGGACACAGGAAAAAAAAAACAAAACAAAACAAAACAAAAACCAGGTGTGGCTAGCCTGTATATTCAAGAATCTAATCTAGAATAATTGTTGGTAAAAAAAAAAAATCTTTAGTATTAGCATCCCAAACAGGTCACCAAAAATGTATATGAAATTAGTTGCTACCCATTCTCCAACATTTCCAAAATGTTGCTATAACATTTTCCAACTGTTGAACTCCAGTTCATAATATGCATATGTGAATGTGGGATAAATGTACTAAACTCTGCAACTTACTCAAAAATGCATCAAAAAATTAAGATGCTTTAATGGATGGAGATATGGACAGATAACGTAATAAAGCAGGTGTATTTAAATTTTAATTGTATAATTTAAGTGATGGATATATGGTGTTGCTGTAAAATTATTTCCACTCTTTATGTTTGAAATTTTGAAATGTGGTATAAGAGAGTGAGTTACAAGAATGTTGTATTTCCCAGCTTTTTTGAAATTAAAATCATATAAAGGTTTATGGCACTCAATTAACAGTAAGTGAATAATCAGTCCTCCTCTCTTCACTTTTACCTGTTTGTCTGAATTATATATGTCATTTCTTCTCCTCTTTTCTTTTAGCTCTCCTCCTGTTTCATTGCTCTCTCAATTCAGTATCTCTCCATAATGAAATGTTTGATATGTGTCTTTAGTTTTCACTAGGCTTCACCTTGATGAGTGTTTGAGACTCTCTAGCAAAACAATCAGATTGGATGCTGATTATCCAACTCACTCTTTTCTCCAGCAGGTGAGTGACCTTTTCTTGAAAGACAACTCTGTCCTGATATCAACTACTAAGACTTGGCCTCTTCCATCCACCTCTCAGTCCTGACTTTACGCCTATACTACAGACTACTGGACCCACTTTCTAGAGAACAGTTGCACTGCCATGCCCCCAGTCCAACCCACCATATCTGAAATGGGACTCATGTGCTCTTGCGTATTCATTCTCCTTGGGGGTTTTTTTGTTTTTCAATTTTTTTTAACATTTATTTATTTTTTGAGAGACAGAGCATGAGCAGGGGAGGGGGAGAGAGAGAGAGGGAGACACAGAATCTGAAGCAGGCTCCAGGCTCTGAGCTGTTTGCTAGCACAGAGCCCGATGCGGGGCTCGAACTCACGAACTGCGAGATCATGACCTGAGCCGAAGTTGGACGTTCAACCTACTGAGCCACCCAGGCACCCCTGTTTGTTTGTTTTTTGTTTTGGTTTTTTTGTTGTTGTTGTTGTTCAGTAAAAGCACCACAATCTCTCCAGTTGCCCAAACCCAGCTTGTTGCTAATTCCTGCCTCTCCCTTTAGTCCACACAATTTAGCAATCCCAGAGATTTCTCTATTCTTCCTCCTTATGTCTCTTACATCCACTCATCTGTTTGACCCCAACTGCCACTTCCCTTGTCTTTCTCCTACCCCCACCTCCAACTCCCATCTGTTCTTTCTTGCTATTATCAATGCTTCTCAAATGGGGAGACAGTTTTGCTCCCCAGGGAACATTTGGCCCTGTCTGGAGACATTTTGGGTTTTCATAATGGTCGGGATGCTGCTAGCACCAATGATGCTGCTAAACAGAATGCAGAGGACAGCATCCTCCCTTCAACCCAAAATGCCAATTATGCTGTCGTTGAGCACCTGCTTTATCATGAAGCCTCTCGCCAGTGCTGGAGTCAATGAATGTGAATGAATGAGTAAAAGAATGGAAATTATTAGTATTTGGAAAAGTATTTCTCAGTTAAGGCAAATCAAAAACTTGAAAAGAGAACCTAACAGGACAAATAAGACTTTAACTACTGTTAACTATAGTACCAGTATCTTAAATGGAGAATTAACTCTTCCCTGAGACATTCATATTCTATGAAATAATGTGTCTACATAAATATTCCTATTGTTCACATACTTGCTGACATTATAAAAAGCCCTTATTCCTACCAGAAAATTTCAAGATGGAATCCCCAGAGCTCTTCTACAGAAATCATGATATGGGTCAGACCTCTTTTACAGAAATCATTATGTGGATCACAAACAAGAATTATGTAGCTTTCAATTTTTACCATCCTCTTTCATGTTATCACCAATGCAGTACTTGGAAATTAAGTGCTTACAAAACTGAGAACAAGTCAAACATTACTTTGCCCAAGCAATACAGAATGCACTACAACTATTCGGAATTTGCCTATAGAAAGCCCACTTTAAGTCCATAATTTACCTTGTTCAGTGACAAGAAGTCGCAGAAAGCATTCTGAAGACAGAGCCAATAAGGAATTAAGATTGAGACAGCCGATCCTTGGCCTGGAGAGAAATGCTGTCCAACAGAAATGTAATGCAAGCCTCAATGGTAACATAAATACTCTAGTATCCACATTAAAAGGGCTAAAAGAAACAGATGAAAAGAATTTGAAGAATAATTATGTAACCAAAAATATCCAAAATATTTCAACAAGAAGTCAGTAAAAAATTATTAGGGGGATAGATTACGTTCTTTTTTCCATACTAAGTCTTTGAAACCCAGTATGAATTCTACTAACGGCAACGTCTCATTCAGACTAGTCACATGTCAATCGCTTCATAGCCAACTGTGGCAAATAGTCACTCTTTTCTGAGCACAGCTTTCACCTTAGATTTTTCAGAGCTTTTTGAGCAACTCTTAGAATCTGCCAACATTAATCCAAACTGCGTTATTGAGCTTTAAAATAGTATTATATATTTTTATGTCATTTTAATGACATGTAGGTATATAATAAAAAAAAATCCATGGGACAAGCATGGGAAGAGATTCTAAGTGGGGCATCTGGCTGGCTCACTTGGTAAAGTATGCAGCTCTTGATCTTGGGGTTGTAAGTTTGAGCCTCAGATTGGGCCTAGAGACTACTTAAAAAAAAATAAAAAAGAGAGAGATTCTAGTATAAATATGGACACGAGAGAGAAAACTATATTCCACAGAGCACTCTGGTTTTGGTAATAAATAATTTGATAATAAATAAAACGAGACCTGTCCACAAAAACTAGGCCAGATATATGGGTTTTCATTAAACAAAGACACCCCAAGAAGCATGCATACCTATGTTTGTCCTAATAGACATTAGTTTGTCCATGCATATTTCAGAAGATGATCTTAATATTGGTTTTAATCACACTGCTCCTTAATATATATTAAAGATGCTTTTACATTGAATTCTAAGTGTCAGCATTTTCTCTTCGAATTTAAGAGCCAGTCTAATTATTACAATATGGTATTAAAGAAAATTCATTGAATTAAATTTAAAGATTAAATTGACTTTATTCAATGACTCATGAATTAGACAGGATCTCATCTAGCAAATAGAAAGGAGCTCCATCAAACTGCAGAAAAGGAAAAGTTTTTAAAGGAAGAGAGGGAACAGAAGAAAAAAAGAAATTATTAGCAAAGAATGTGTTGTTTTGGTCAAGGTCACCTAAAGCAAAAAAGAAGAGATCTATCAGTGAATTACCTCCAAGTGCTGACCAGGAAATTTCAGGTTATCTGTTTAAAGGTTACATTGTAGAAGAAGCTAAAGCCTCAATTTATTTTTTTTTAAGTTTATCTATTTGGAGAGAGAGTGAGCAGGGGAGAAGCAGAGAGAGAGGGAGAGAAATCCCAAGGAGGTTCCACACTGACAATGTGGAGCCCCACACAGGGCTGGATCCCCCAAACTGTGAAATCATGACCTGAGCTGAAACCAAGGGTCAACGCTCAACCAACTAAGCCACCCAGGCACCCAAGCCTCAACTAAGTTTAGTATTAAGTTTTGTTTGGCTGACATGGAACCTTAATATAAATGACTCCATTTTGATCCTGTGGTTTTCCTTTTAACAATGGAAAAAGAGCAAAACAGACCCAAAGAGGAGAAAAAATAAATATTTCAGTTTAGGGGCAATGCTTGCATGCTCTTTATGAAACAAACGCCTTAGACCTTTGCACTTTCACCCAGAAATTAAGAGGAACTTGTTCTGATCACAAGGAATCCAAAAGAAGTTTAAAACTCACATCTCTTACGGAAGATCTTTTCAGAGAATTGCCCCCAAGTCCTTTAACGTCACTAGAAAATGGCTGGTTGCTGGGTTTTCCTTTTCCTTTCTTTTCACAGCACAGAGCAGTGGTTTCAGTGTAGAACTTTGCATCAGCTTCATTTTCCTCAGAAGAGCAAGAAAAGGCCTGTGGGAGATTTTATTTCACTCACCTGTGTGGGAGCTTCAGCTGTACAAACGTGATTTCAGGGTGCTGGCTGAAGAATGGGAAAATTTTACTCTCAACAATGTAACTAGGTTTTCTGGTAACAGTATAGAAACATCTATCATCAGAATGTCTAGGCAAGATGATTATAATGTTTACTGGAAATTAATTTATCAGTATTACTACTACACTTTAAATACTTCCTCAGAGGGGCACCTGGGTGGCGCAGTCGGTTAAGCGTCCGACTTCAGCCAGGTCACGATCTCGCAGTCCGTGAGTTCGAGCCCCGCGTCGGGCTCTGGGCTGATGGCTCAGAGCCTGGAGCCTGTTTCCGATTCTGTGTCTCCCTCTCTCTCTCTGCTCCTCCCCCGTTCATGCTCTGTCTCTCTCTCTCTCTCTGTCTCAAAAATAAATAAACGTTAAAAAAAAAAAAATTTTTTTTTTAATAAATAAATAAATAAATACTTCCTCAGAGATTAGGGAGGCAGGAAAAGAAAACTGATTTGAAGTCTGTCTTTCCTTGCCTATGATACTCTATGAAAGACTGCCAGAGCTATTTGGCTCTTTAAAGGGGCTCATTGAGTCAACATTTTCTAGGCATTTCTTCCTGTCCGCCTAAAACTCCCGGGACTTCATTTAAGGCAGATGCAGATGCAAAATCTAAAAAAAAAAAAAAAAAAAAAAAAAAAGGCAAAAACAAAATAGCTGTTAAGCAGTTGAATAATTTCTACAATTTCCAAGGTCCCTTCTGTGGATTTTCCTGAGTTGTTGGATCTGAGGTGCCTGGACAGAAAAGTGCAGGGTGTGCTAACTTGTCTTCCTCAAGACAACGGCTTTATGGGTCTCAGTAATGATGACAACTGAGAAAGGTTCCAACTGGATCAATTTCGGCTGCCAGACTGAAGTGGCTGAGTGCAGTTGGAAGTGGTCTGCTGGCCTACAAAATGTGTTAACTCCCACAACGTGGAAACTCCTTTCAATATTTAAGGAGCTTGAAGGTAGGCTTTAAATTTTTTTTTTTAACATTTATTTATTTTTGAGACAGAGAGAGACAGAGCATGAACGGGGGAGGGGCAGAGAGAGAGGGAGACACAGAATCCGAAGCAGGCTCCAGGCTCTGAGCCGTCAGCCCAGAGCCCGACGCGGGGCTCGAACTCACGGACCGCGAGATCGTGACCTGAGCTGAAGTCGGACGCTCAACCGACTGAGCCACCCAGGCGCCCCGAGAGTAGGCTTTAAAGGCATAGTTTGAAGCCTGACCTGTTTGTTTTACTAGTGATAGCACTTTGTTTTACTTTTAATATAAATGAATTTTATATTATTAATTTATATTATTTTCTATTATGATTAATTACATTATATAAAAATTATGTATACATAAATTATGTTATATATGTAACATATATTTAATTATATTATTAATTTATAATAAATTAATCTGTTTTATTGAGATATAATTGACACACAATGCTATACAAATGTGTATACAGCATATATTGCAAAATGATTACCACAATACGTTTAGTTACCATCCATCACCTCATCTAGTTACAATTTTTTTTCATTGAAATTCTTTAAATGCCCAGCACTACACTAGCAGGTGGTTCTATAGTGGTGATTAAAATAGGCCTGTTCCCTGCCCTCAGGGAATTTACAGCATAATGGAATGAGGTAGGACAGACTGTGAGGAAGTCAATAAATAAACCATATAATTGCAAACTGTGATCGTGATGCGGAGATTAAAAACAGCTGCTTTGAAAATGGGACTAACCTGTTTTAAAGTGGGTGATCAGGGAAGTTTTCTCCAAAGGCCTAACATTCATGATGAGAAATAGAGGTTGAGAAGGTTTCAAACAAGCAAAATGTGTGAGAAAAGTATTTGGGCAGAGGAAAAAGTGTGAATCAACGTTAAAAAGCCAAGTCGTTTATTGGTAAAAGCAACTGGTAAGGTAATTCTATGCCTCAGAATCTATGACCCTACTTTCACAACATCTAAGTTCCTGGGAAAATGCTTAATATTTTATATTTCCACTTATGACCTATTTTAATCATAACAGAATGAAGTATTATTTACTATCTTTTAAGAACTATCTGATCCTTACAATTATTTATGTAGCTAAGCTATGAACAAAGTAATGGTATGGATTGGGGGAACCTAGATTAATAGAATCACTTTGGGAGTACCCTCAAACTCAACAAATGGGCACCTCTTCCCCTGATTCCACCCTGCCCCCATGAGTCTGATAGTTATCAAGCTTCTGTTTTCTATCCCTAAAACAACTGGGAAAGACATGTTTTAATAATCTTCTACTTCCTCTGTCACCATTCTACCATAATAAATTAAATTCCACCTCCATTTTTAAAAGTTACCTGTAGTAGCTTGCGTATAGGAAGAATGGGTCTTAGATCAAGTGGGTTCAAATCTTGACTTGGCTTCGGTGATTTGGGCAAATAAATCAATCTCTCTTAGCTTCAATTTCTCCATCTGTAAAATAAATATAATAGTAGCTCCTTTATAAGAGTATTGCAAGGATTCGGGGTGCCTGAGTGGCTCCGTCGGTTAAGCGTCTCTTGATTCGGCTCACATCATGATCTCATCATTTCTGGGTTCAAGCCCTGTGTCAGGGCTATCATCATGAAGCCTGCTTGGGGTTTTCTGTCCCTTTCTCTCTCTCTCTCTCTCAAGATAGATAGATAGATAGATAGATAGATAGATAGATAGATAGATAGAAGATAAAAATAATTTTTAAAAAAAGAAAATAGAACTTAAAAAAAGATTACTGCAAGGATTTAATCGACCATTTATACAAATGGCCTAGCACATAGTAGTTGCTCAATAATTGTTGAACAAAGGCTATAAGAGCCAATTATGTAATCCCAATAATTCCAGACCTCTTACAGGAGAAATCCTAGAAACATGAAAAGGAAGAATTATTAATTCACCAAGACTGAGGAAGCCTGCCATTCATGAAAAGCTAGATATTTTCAAGTTATGTTGCTAGGTGTTCTGAACTGTTGTTTTCCTACCAACAAAGATGCTACACTTATGCCCCCCTTAGATGAGTGTCAAGGGGTGACTTGTTTTCTATTGGCCTAGAATCTTCCTACCCCTAAATGCTAGATTTTACCTACCATAGCTGTGGAGATGCGAGTTCGGAGAAACTGAGCCCTGAGTCAGTGTCCCCAGGCCTCCCAACCAGAAGATTTAGACTGAGCTGAACTTGGAGCCCACTTCAAGGGAAAGAATCTTAATCCAAGAATCCCTAACTGTAATGAAAGACAGACATGAATCCATCCTGGTACCCTAGATCTGAATACATCTGGCAGGTTCCTCACAATACATTTTCTGAGCTAGAATACGTTTTCATGATCTAATCGTAAAAATTAATATTTTTGAATATAGATAAACACAATGTGATATATCCATGCAGTGGAATACTACCCAGCAATAAAAAGATAGGAAGTGCTCAGACACGTTAGCATATGGATGAACCTCAAATACATTACACTAAGTGAAAGAGCCAGATTTAAAAAATGACCACATCTTTTGTGATTTTACTTAGAAGAAATGTACAGAAAAGGACATTTTATAGAGACAGATAGTAGGCAAGTAGTTGCCTGTGGCTGAGGCAGGAATGGGAACTGACTACAAATTGACATGGGTTCCATTTGGAGGTATGGGTGGAATGTTCCAAAATGTAATCATGGTGACAGTTATATAAATCTGTAAATATACTAAAATATCATGGAATTAAAACAGGTGGATTTATCATATGTAAATTATACCTTCACAAAAATATTAATTAAAACATTAATTTAGGGGCACCTGGGTGGCTAAGTCAGTTAAGTGTTTAACTTCAGCTCAGGTCATGACCTCAATTTGTGAGTTCAAGCCCACGTTGGGCTCTGTGCTGCCAGCTCGGAGTCTGAAGCCTGCTTTGAATTCTGTGTCTCCTCTCTCTGCCTCCCCTGCTCATGCTCTCTGCGCATGTGTCTCTCTCTCAAAAATAAACATTAAAGGGGCCCCTGCGTGACTCAGTCGGTTAAGCGCCCGACTTTGGCTCAGGTCATGATCTCGCAGTTTGTGGGTTCGAGCCCCGTGTCAGGCTCTGTGCTAATAGCTTGGAGCCTGGAACCCGCTTTGGATTCTGTGTCTCCCTCTCGCTCTGCCCTTCCCCTGCTTGCACTCTCTCTCTCTCTCAAAAATAAATAAACATTAAAAAAATAAATAAATAAAATAAACATAAAAAAATAAAATAAAATGAATTAATTTAAAAAGTGAATGTTTTTCACTTTGGGCCTCAGCTTCAAGGCAGTGATTTCCTTACAAGAAATGGCCTAAGTTCCATTGCTCTGCAGTTATTGGCCTGGATGCCCAAATTGACTCACTTCTCGGGACCAAAAGGAACTCAAGGTAACTTCCAGAGATGAATATTGCAGTCGTGGGGGCAGGGCAGCTGAAGAGTGGCTCTCACTAGATAAACTAAGTAAAGAAGGGAACTCTAGCTGGGATTGCCATATATTATTGACCATAACAGGTCAGCTGGGATACACAGTATGAATTTGATATTCCCAGTCCCCAAATACAGTAATGTTTCTTTTTAGCAATAAGTGAGCAAATTTTTAAAAATATTTTCTTATTTTTTAGAAAGAAAGAAAGAAAGGGAAAAAAGAAAGAGAGCACAGGCAGGGGAGAGGGGCAGAGAGAATCTTAAGCAGGCTTCACAGTCAGTACAGAGCCTAACATGGGGCTTGATCCCATGACCCTGGGATCATGACCTGAGTTGCAATCAAGAGTCGGACAGTCAACCGACTGAGCCACCCAGGCGCTCTGAATAAAATGTATTTTGAAGTCCTAAGCTACAAGATGATCTGAAAATGCATTAATCAGCAGCAGAAGTGACAGAGACCATCGAACATCTCAGTCCCCAGCAAGGAAACTCTTTTAAATCAATTTAACGCCCTTTGTCATTGATTTGAGATGTTGATCATAAGAAGGAGAAGAATAGGCAGCATGGAAAACTAAGCTCAAGCCCAAGTTTTATTTTCCAATCCTCACATCAGTACTCAATAATGATTAATTATTGTTGCTTCATCTGTGTATGAACAATTTCAGTTAGGGAACATGTAGATGCAAGGAAACATCTACCCACAGTCCAAGGAAAAGGATTTTCTTTGAAGGACAGGATAGGCGTGGAGTTCAAAGGACTGGAGACAAAGAACACTGAGCCATATACAGAGATTTAACAGTCATCACACAGCTACTTTATCTGTCTGTCTTCCTGGAATGTTTCTTGCTTTTATCTCTCTCCATATATCTATAATTTCCTTTAGTTTCTGCTTACTAAACAGCGTGCACGTGGCCTAAAATGGTTGAGCAAGGCCACGTTCCATATAACCTTACGGTTCAAGTACCAAGCGATGTTTGACTCATCACAACTAGAGACTGTTCCACCAATGTCAAGGATCTATCCTGATCCAACCAGCTGAGGCCAGAAGGGATGAGTCACAAGGTCTGTCATGGTTACATAGGCCCACTATAGTAGGCAGCGTGACGGCCTCCAATGGTGTCCATGTTTTAACTCCCAGAACCCTTAAATATGTTACACGGAGAAGGGGAATTATGGCTGTAGATGGAATTAAGCTTATAGAATCAGCTGTCCTTGAGATAAGCAGATTATCCTGGATTGTCTAGGAGGGCCCAATGCAATCACAAGGGTCATTATAAGTGAAAGAGGGGGGCAGGAGAGTCAATGTTAAAGGAAGAGATGTGAAGACAGAAGCATCATCCAAGGTAATATGAAGAAGGAGTCTGGGTCAAGAAATGCAGGAAGATCCTAGAAGGTGGCAAGGGCAAGGACACTAAGTCTTTCCTAGAGCCTCCAGGAGGAACATTCCTGCTAACACATTGGTTTTAGGACTTCTGAACTCCAGAACCGTAAGTGAATGTATTGCTGTTATTTTAAGACACTAAATTTGTGGTAATTTGTTACAGCAGCATTAGAAAACTAATGAGGTGTTTAAAAAGTGAATCTCCGGGGCACCTGGGTGACTCAGTCAGTTAAGCATCCAACTCCAGCTCAAGTCATGATCTCATGATTTGTGAGTTCGAGCCCCGGCATTGGGCTCTGTGCTGACAGCTTGGAGTCTGGATCCCAGGTCAGATTCTGTGTCTCCCTCTCTCTCTCTGCTTCTTCCCCACTTGCATGCTATCTCTCCCTCTCTCAAAAATAAACATAATAGGGGCGCCTGGGTGGCGCAGTCGGTGAAGCGTCCGACTTCAGCCAGGTCACGATCTCGCGGTCCGGGAGTTCGAGCCCCGCATCGGGCTCTGGGCTGATGGCTCAGAGCCTGGAGCCTGTTTCCGATTCTGTGTCTCCCTCTCTCTCTGCCCCTCCCCCGTTCATGCTCTGTCTCTCTCTGTCCCAAAAATAAATAAACGTTGAAAAAAAAATTAAAAAATAAACATAATAAATAAATAAATAAATAGATTTTTTTTTTTTTTAAAGTGTATCTCCATGTTTCATGGATTATCCTCAGGAGAATTTAAAATCAAGCCTTCAAGTCTTACTCATTAGCAAATTTTACTTCTATAAATACAGGAAAAAGCCTTCTAAAGAAACTACTAGAAAAGGTGCTACTAATCTTCCCTTCCTGTGCTGGGCAGAAGAATCTTGACTGCAACTGTTAATTTGGAGCACAGCTGCTTCAAACATCTATATAAAATCATACTTAAAATGGCTCTTCAATTTAGAACATTAAAATTATAACAAGGGTTGATTGACACTAAGTTAGCGACACTAAAGAGTAACAGCCATAACCAATTTACTGAACAATTAAGTTAGGGAATAAATAATACACAGGCTTTAAATTTCTCTTCCAGTTCTTTTTTTTTTTTCTTTTTTTAATGTTTATTTACATTTGACAGAGACAGACAGAGCATGAGTGGGGGAGGGGCAGAGAGAGAAGGAGACACAGAATCTGAAGCAGGCTCCAGGCTCTGAGCTGTCAGCACAGAGTCTAACATGGGGCTTGAACTCAGGAGCTGGGAGATCATGACCTAAGCAGAAGTCGGCCGCTTACAACTCAGCGACCCAGGTGCCCCTCCAATTCTGTATTAAAAATTTAGCATACCGGAATACTGCTGTCTTTGGTTTTAAACCCTCTATATACGGTGAGAGCTCTGTCTCTGACCTCAGTCTAACTGTAATATGTCCCCGAATCCACTTGCCTACTTCATATTTCTGCTAGGCTGACTCGGAGACATTCCACATCCAAAATTTTCCAAATAATTCACCAGCTGTATCCCACCCTGCCCCAACCTCACGCTCTAACATTATTTGTTCCCTAACCAATGAGGTTGTCAGTTAGAGAAACCAGAAAGTCACTCTAAGTGCTTTTTGAAGGTGCTCTTAAAATCCTAAACATTCTTCAGATCTGCTCTCTTCCCTGCCACAGTCACAATCAACTCAAAGACTTGAGCTTCTCTTTCTAGGACGACCGTCACATCTTTCTCAGTAATCCACCTCAAGGCATGCAAACTTCAATCCATTCCAAGTGGACCACAGAAAAAATATTCTAACATGCAAAGCTAATCACTTAACATTCCTATGTAAAACCCATCCATTTACTTTACATCACCCTAAATGATCTGTCGCTACCTCTTCAATTTCATGCTATAGTTGTATATGTAATTGCTTTCCTAGCATCTTAGAATAGCACCCAGTTTCCATGTGGAAATCCATGGGCTTCTGGGGAAGCTGACTACACCGTTGCCCCATATCTAGTATCCGGAGTGGAATATGTGAGTTAACACATAAATAGTACCAAAAGGCTTGCGTGCCTCAGTCAGTTAAGCATCCCATGCTTGATATCCACTCAGGTGGTGATCTTGTGGTTGTGAGATCCAGCCCTGCATCACGCTCCACACTGAGCAAGAAGCCTGCTCGGAATTCTCTCTCTCCTTCTCTCTCTGCCCCTCCCCCCTTCTCAAAAATATATAAATTTCTTAAAACTTAAAAAAAAAAAAAAAAGAGCTGCCTGGATGGCTCAGTCCATTAAATATCCAACTTCAGCTCTGGTCATAATCTAGTTCATTGAGTTCAAGCCCCAATTTGGGTGAGCTTGAGCCTTGTTCCTGGCTCCACACTCTCTCTCTGTCTCTCTCTCTCTTCCTCTCTCTTGGCACCTTCTCTCTCTTTCCCTCTCTCTCTCTGCCCCTAGTTCACTTGGACTCTCTCAAAAATAATAAATAAATAAATAAATAAATAAATAAATAAAATTTAAAAATATACTTTAAAAAGGATAGTATATCGAGAATGTGCACATAAACTATTCTGGTTCAAATCAAAATGGATATATGACTAGGGCTAGAATTTCTTGCACAAAGGGTCTGGGCAGGGTAGCAGATGGACGGAGGGCTGGAATGCTAGAGGTCAATTTACACATAAGGAAAAACCCACTAACGGCAGATCTAGCCTCTTCCGGGCAGAGGGCTATCCGTTTGTCCAAGGATAATATCATGAACATCTACATGAAATTATGCAGGAAGGCTATGTCATCTTAGAAATTTTCAATTATGAGTAAATAAACTCCTTTCATTATTTAGTGCATTTAAATTGAGATTTATGTAAATAGATACTCTGTTCATGGATTGAAAGACTCAATATTATTAAGGTATCAATTCTTCCCAACTAGGTCTATAAATTCAACCAATTCTAATCAAAATCCCAGCAAGCTATTTTGTGGATATTGATCATCTAACTCTAAAGTTTGTATGAAAGGCAAAAGACTTACTACAAATTAGAGAATTAAGACAGTGTGGTATTGCTAAAAGAAATTATCCATCATCAGTGAATGGACATTTGGGCTCTTTCCATAATTTGGCTATTGTTGATAGTGCTGATATAAACATTGGGGCGCATGTACCCTTTGAATCAGCATTTTTTTATCCTTTAGGTAAATATTTAGTAGTGCAATTGCTGGGTCATAGGGTAGCTCTATTTTTAATTTTTTGAGGAAACTTCATATTGTTTTCTGAAGTGGCTGCAACAGTTTGCATTCTCACCAGCAGTGCAAAAGGGTTCCCTTTTCTCCACATCCTTGCCAACATCTGCTGTTTCTTGAGTTGTTAATTTTAGCCATTCTGACAGGTGTGAGGTGGTATCTCATTGTGGTTTTGATTTGTATTTCCCTGATGATGAGTGTTTTCCTGTGTCTGTTAGCCATCTGGATGTCTTCTTTAGAAAATTATCTATTCATGTCTTCTGCCCATGTAGTCCCTGGATTATTTGCTTCTTGGGTGTTGAGTTTGATAAGTTCTTTATAGATTTTGGGTACTAACCCTTTATTAAATATGTCATTTGCAAATATCTTCTCCCATTCCCTCAGTTGCCTTTTAGTTTTGTTGATTGTTTCCTTCCCTTTGCAGAAGCTTTTTATCTTGACGAGGTCCCAATAGTGCATGTTTGCTTTTGTTTCCCTTGCCTCTGGAGACAATCACACCTAGCCAAGGTCAAAGAGGTTGCTGCCTGGTTTCTCCTGTAGGATTTTGATGGTTTCCTGCCTCACATTTAGGTCTTTCATCCATTTTGAATTTATTTTTGGGTATGGTGTCAGAAAGTGGTCCATGTTCATTCTTCTGCATGTTGCTGTCCAGTTTTCCCAACAGCATTTGCTGAAAAGACTGTCTTTTTTCTATTGGATATTCTTTCATGCTTTGCAAAGAATATCGGCTATATATTTGTGGGTCCATTTCTGGGTTCTCTATTCTGTTCCATTGATCTATGTGTCTGTTTTTGTGCCAGTACCATACTGTCTTGATGACTATAGCTTTGTTATACAGCTTAAAGTCCAGAATTATGATGCCTCGTTTTGGTTTTCTTTTTCAACATTACTTTGGCTGTTCGAGGTCTTTTCTGGTTCCACACAAATTTTAGAATTGTTTGCTCTAGCTCTGTGAAGAATGCTGGTGCAATTTTGATGGGGATTGCATTGAAAGTGTCATTTGCTTTGGGTAGTATTAACATTTTAATGATATTTGTTCTTCTGATCCATAAGCATGGAATGTTTTTCCATTTCTTTGTGTCTTCTTCACTTCTTTCATAAGATTTCTATAGCTTTCAGCATACAGATCTGTTACCTCTTTGGTTAGGTCTATTCCTAAGTATCTTATGGTTTTTGGTCAATTGTAAATGGGATCCATTTCTTGATTTCTCTTCCTGTTGCTTTATTATTGGTGTATAGAAACGCAACCAATTTCTCTATGCTAATTTTATATCCTATGACTTTGCTGAATTCATGTGTGAGTTCTAATGGTATTTTTTTATGGGGTCTTTTGGGTTTTCCACATATAATATCATGCCATGTGAAGAGTGAAAGTTTGATTTCTTCCTTGCCAATTTGTATGCCTTTTATTATTTCCGTTTGTTGCCTGATTGCTAAGGCTAGGATTTCCAATACTATGTTGAACAACAGTGATGAGAGTGTACATCCCTGTCGTGTTCCTGACCTTAGGGGGAAAGCTCTCAGTTTTTCCCCATTGAGGAGGATATTAGCTGTGGGTTTTTCACATAGGCCTTTATGATCTTGAGGTGTGTCCCTTCTATCCCTACTTTCTTGAGGTTTTTTGTTTTTTTTTTATCAAGAAAGGATGCTGTATTTTGTCAAATGCTTTTTCTACATCTATTGAGAACATTATGTGGTTCTTATCCTTTATTTTATTAATATGTTGTATCATGTTGATTGAGTTGCAAATATGAAATCAGCCCTGAATCCCAGGAATAAATCACAGTTGATCATGGTGATGTACTGTTGAATTTGATTTGCCAGTCTGGTTGAGAATTTTTGCATCCAGGTTCATTAGGGATATGGGCCTATAATTCTCCTTTTATGTGGGATCTTGGTCTGATTTTGGAATCAAGGTAATGGTGTCTTCACAGAATGAGTTTAGAAGCTTTCCTTCAATTTCTATTTTGGAACAGTGTGAGAAGAGTGGGTATTAACTCTTCTTTAAATGTCTGGTAGAATTCCCTTGAGAAATCATCTGTCCCAGAATTCTTATTTGTTGGGTGATTTTTGATAACTTATTCAATTTCTTTAACGGTTATAGTTCTGTTCCAATTTTCTCTTTCTTCCTGTTTCGGTTTTTATTGTGTGTGAGTTTCTAGGAATTTCCCCATTTCTTCCAAATTGCCCAGTTTGTTGACATACAATTTTTCACAGTATTCTCTTATAATTCTTTGTATTTTTGTGGTGTTGGTTGTGATCTCTCCTCTTTCATTCATTATTTTATGTATTTTCGTCCTTTCTCTTTTCTTTTTGATAACTCTGACTAGGGGGTTATCAATTTTGTTTATTCTCTCAAATAACCATCTCTTAGTTGCATTGACCTGTTTACATTTTTTGTTTGTTTCTATAGTGTTTATTTGTACTGTAATCTTTATTATTTCCCTTCTCCTGGCTAAAGGCTTTTGGCTGTTCCTTTTCTAACTCCTTTGGGTGTAAGGTTATATTGTATGTTTGGGACCTCTCTTGCTTCTTGAGACAGGCCTGAATTGCAAGGTACTTTCTGCTTAGGACTGCCTGTTCTGCATCCAAAGGGTTTGTACTGTAGTGCTTTCATTTTCATTTGTTTCCATATACTTTAAATTTCTTCTTTAATTTACTGGTTAACCGATTCATTCTTCAGTAGAATGTTCTTTAGCCTCCGTGTATTTGAGGGCTTTCCAAATTTTTTCTTATGGTTTATTTCAACTTTCATAGTGTAGTGATCTGAAAATATGCATGGTATGATCTTGACCTTTTTATACCTGTTTGGCTAATTTGTGACCCAGGATACAATCTATTCTGAAAAATGTTCCATGTGCACTTGAAGAGAATGTGTATTCTGCTGCTTTATGATGAAATGTTCTGAATATATCTGTTAAGTCCATCTAGTTCATTGTCATTCAAAGCCATTTTTCCTTGTTGATTTTCTGCTTAATCTGTCCATTGCGGTGCATGCGGTGTTAAAGTCCCCTACGACTATGGTATTATTATCCATGAGTTTCTTTTTGTTTGTGATTAATTGATTTATTTATTTGGGTGCTCCAACTTGGGTTGGAGGCATAAATGTTCACAATTGTTAGATATTCTTGATGGATAGGCCCCTTAATTATGAAATAATGCCCTTTTTCATCTCTTTTTAGTCTTTGGATTAAAATCTAGTTAATGTGAGGTGGCTGGGTGGCTCAGTCAGTTAAGTGCCCGATTTCGGCTCAGGTCATGATCTCGCGGTTTGTGAGTTCGAGCCCTGCATCAGGCTCTGTGCTGACAGCCTGGAGCCTGGAGCCTGCTTTGGATTCTGTGTCTCCCTCTCTCTCTCTGCCCCTTCCCTTTCACGTTCTGTCTCTCTCTCTTTCTCTCTCTCAAAAATAAATAAATATTTTAAAAAAATTTTAATAAATAAAAATAAAACACAGTTAATGTGATATAAGTATGGCTACTCTGGCTTTCTTTTGATATCTTTAGCATTATAGATGGTTCTTTATCCCTTCACTTTCAATCTTCAGGTGTCTTTAGGTCTAAAATGAGTCTCTTGTAAGCAGCATGTATATGGATCTTGTTTATTAATCCATCCAGATACCCTATGTCTTTTGATTGGAGCATTTGGTCCATTTACATTGAGAATAATTAGTGAAAGATATGAATTTAGTACATTGTGTTACCTGTAGAGTTGGTGTTTCTGTTGATGTTCTCTATTCCTTTGTGGTCTTTGTTGCTTTGGTCTTTTTTTTTTCTCCTTCACTCAGAGAGTCCCCATTATTATTTCTCGCAGGACTGTTTAGTGGTCACAAACTCCTATAGTTTTTGTTTGTCTGGGAAAATCTTTACCTCTCCTTCTATTCTGAATGACAGCCTTGCTGGATAAAGAATTCTTGGCTGCATATTTTTCAGCACATTGATTATTTCTTGCCACTCCCTTCTGGCCTGCCAAGGTTCTATGGACAGGTTTGTTGCTACCCTTGTAGGTTAATTACCTTTTTGTCCCTAGCTGCTTCAGAATTCTTTCTTTATCCTTGTATTTTGCAAGTTTCATTATGTTATGGTGCCAACCTGTTTTTGCTTATTTTGAAGGGAGATTTCTGTGCATCTGGGACTTGAATTTCTGTTATTTTGCATGTTTTAAAAGCTTGTTATGTTTCCTGCACCTGAGAGTACTGCCATATTAAAAAGAGGTCATACACTGTCCAGGGCCTGGCACTTCAGGAAGTGTTTCTGGTGTATGTTGTGTGCACTTTTCTTTTCCTTTTGGCTGCTCTTTCCCACCGCAGAGCTCCTCCTTGTTTGCAGTGGGTAGTGTTTGGGCCTTTAACTAGGTGTGCTTTGATTTGTTTGTTGAAGTAAGTCTCATACCTGCCACATTCTCCCTCCAACTGTGGGGATCCTTCTGCAACTCTGAAGATTGATTTCCCGGATGTTCCTAGTGATCTTACCTCAATACAGCTGTGTTTGAGAGACAAGGAAAGCCCAAGGTCCCCCTACTTCTCTTCCCTCTAAATTTCTCTCCAGGAAAATGGGGATTTAGCATCGGGCCCCCTAGAAGTGACAATTAATTATTGCTGAAAATAGAAAAAGAATATTGTAATATGGACTTAAAAACTTTGGGAAGAACTAGGGTTTTGAATCTGTGATTTTAATTGTATATATATATATATATATATATATATATATATATATATATATTTAAAAACCTCAGTAGACTTTTTTGAATGTATACAGTTGCTTCTGAAGCAACATGAAACCCATTGTATTTTATATCCACTTTTCTAGAGTTAATCAATTTTCCTTTACTCTTTCAAACTTCTTCTAGAATTGTATAAATCAAAATATAGGCTTTTTTTATTTATCTTTTTGTGTCGTATAGTAAAATTCCAGAGCACAAGGACAATGTTCTTATTTATATTTGATTCTCTAGTGTCTGGCATGGGATTTTGGCACATAGCAGGTGCTCAATAAGTGCTGAATCTATACAGATTTCAGAGAGAGATGGCGGAATGTGACAAAATGCCTCAAATTTACATTTTTTTTCTTTGTGGGGATTGTTCTATCAAAACCATTTCCCTCATAGTACAGTTGTAACCAAGATCATCTGCAGCATGATTAGTATTTTGGTCGTCTCAAAGTGGAAAAATCAGGTAATAGCTCCAGCTCATTTTGTCGCTATATTAGTTAAATTCCATATTGCTGTTGGTACTTTTTTTTTTAATTTACATCCACGTTAGTTAGCATATAGCGCAACAATGAATCCAGGAGTAGATTCTTTAATGCCCTTTACCCATTTAGCCCATCCCCCCTCCCACCACCCCTCCAGTAACCCTGTGTTTGTTCTCCATATTTAAGAGTCTTTTATGTTTTGTCCCTCTCCCTATTTTTATGTTATTTTTCCTTCCCTTCCCTTGTATTTATCTTTCCTGTGGTTTAGAGTCCTCGTATGAGGGAAGTCATATGATATTTGTCTTTTTCTGACTAATTTCCTTTAGGATAATACCCTCTAGTTCCATCATGTAGTTGCAAATGACAAGATTTCATTCTTCTTGATTGCTGAGGAATACTCCATTGTGTATATATACATACCACATCTTCTTTATCCAGTCATCCATCGATGGACATTTGGGCTCTTTCCGTATGCTGTTTTGAAGGGGCACATGCACCCCAATGTTTATAGCAGCTGTTGGTACTTTTAATAACACTTTGTGCATTTCATCCTTGAGTAACACTAGACCAGCTATGTAGCCTGGGCTAGTTGCTTACCCTTTTCAAATATTATTTTCCTTGTTGATAAAATGAAATGGTATCAGCATCTGCCTCATAGCATTTTTGTATTTATAACATGCTGTCATATTATATAAATTTGGGAAAACTATACAAATAAAAAAGAGACATGTGATATGCCTATAATAACTCTTTCTTTTGTCTTGACATTGACTTCTAGATCTTTCCTACGCAGAGTGTGGCCTGTGGCCCAGTAGCACCAGCCTCACCTGGGAACTTTTTTGATATGCAGAATCTCACATCTCACCAACCCAGACCTTCTGAATCAGAGACTGAATTTTAACGAGATCCCAGATGGCTGTACATTACAGTTTGAGAACCACTGTCTACACAGAACTGAAGGAGTATTAATTTCTTATTGCTGCTCTAATAAATTACCACAAACTTAGTGCCTAAAACAACAAAAATGTCTTATCTTGCAGTTCTGGAGGTCAGAAGTCCCAAATCACGGTGTGCACAGGGCTGTGTTTTTCTTCAGGCTCTAGGGAAGAATTCATTTCTTTGACTTTTCCAGGTTCTAGAGGCCAGCATCACTTCTTGGCCTGTGGCCCCTTCCTCCATCACTCTGACCACCACTGTCTTCATATCTCCTTCTCTGACTCTGATTCCCCTGCCTCCCCTTTTCACTAATAAGAACTTTTGTAATTATATTGGGCACAACTACATAATCCTGGATAATCAATTTCCTTAAACTTTAATCACTTCTCCAAAAGTCCCTTTTGTCATATAAAGGAACATATTCACAGGTTCTAGGGATTAGGATAAGGGTATCATTGAGGGGCCATTATCCTGTCTACCATAAATATTATGTGACTAAACTTACCTCAATTTATTAAAAATCTATTTCAAAACAGCAACAAACAAATGCTCTTATTTGTCACTGATTCAATAATTTGTGTCTTTAGTGACCCAGGGCCTAAATGCTGCTCAACAATTCATTTTCTTCTTTGTCCTCACTCACTTCCATTCTCACCCTTTTCAAGTTCACTCTATGCAACTTGCCCACCCCACCATTTCTACCTTTATTTTCAATAAATAACCTCTTACTTCAAAAAGAAACCGCAAGCTACCAGACAGGAATGTCCTCAACTTCTTGACATTCTTTTTTTTTTTTAAAGCTAATTCAGCAAATACGTATTGAGTATCAAACTATGGGCTAAGCACTGTCCTAGGTTTGCAAGTAAAATGGTTTTCTGCAAGAAACAGACGTTCTACTTGTGAATAATAAAATGAGAGAAAAAGAAAGATGGAGATGGAGGGGAAAGAAGAAATATCAGAGAAAAACTCACTGCTGAGAATATAGGATATTGGACTAGGTAGCTACTTAAGAGGGGGTGGTCAGGGAAGCTTCTTTGAAGAGGTGACTTTTAGGCTGAGATGTGAATGTAAGAAGCCTGCTATGAGAAAGGTACTAGTACAAATAGTGGGAAAATACATCAAGCAGAAAAGACCATGACTGCTGTGAAGCCAACACATTTATTTGCATGGATACCCATTCTTTTCTATTCTTCTCTCCTCTGATTTAAGGAAAGCCATCCACCTTTATTCCAGGTCTTCAAACATAGAAGCATATCCCTGGGAATACTTAAAGGCTTTCCAGTTTTCCTGGGAAAGCTCATTTTTAGGAATATTTTTCCTGATCTTAAACTTCCGTGTGTATTCTTTTCTAAAATTGTCTAAGAATATACTTCAAAGTCAAGATATTGTCCTTTTTCCCCACCTTTCTTTCACAATTGCCACTTTTGCTGTTTACAAAAGAAAGCGTAGCTCTTCCTCAACCTAAGTCTTAATGTGTTGCTTTGCCCCCAGGGCATAAAATCCTCTAGCGTGTCAAATAAAGGACAATTCTAAAAATGGGTGGTGGTGTTGAGAAAATGAATGTGGAAATAAATAAAGAATATCTGTGATGGTTAATATGTCAACTTGACTGGGCTCTGGTGTCCCCAAATAGCTGGTAAACATTATTTCTGGTGTCTGTAAGGGTTTTCCAGGAAGAGATTACCATTTAAATTAGTAGACTGAGTAAAGAAGATCACCCTCAACAATTTAGGTGTACATCATGCAAACCTTTTAATAGGACAAAAAAAAAAAAAAAAAAAAAAAGCAGAGGAAGGGCAATTTCATTGACTGTCTTTTGAGCTGGAACATTTATGTTCTGAGCTTAGATCTCTTTGCTCCTCGTTTTCAGCCTTCGAATGTGGACTCGGACTCATGCCTTGTCTCCCCTGGTTCTCCAGCTTTGGGGCTTAAACTAGTACTACACCATCAGCTTTCCTGGGCCTCCAGCTGGCTGGTGGCAGATGGTGGGACTTAGTTTCCATCACTGCATGAGCCAAGCTCTCATAATAAATCTCTTTCTATATATCTCTATATAGCCTATCGGTTCTGTTTCTCTGGAGAACTCTGACAACATCCAGATGAGAACAAATGGCTATGTATTCACTTTTGTGTGCAATTTATTTTTTTTTTCTTTCAACAGAATGGTAAAAAGGATCTAGATAAGTTTTTCAATGATAGGTGATTCTATATATGTTAGCATATATCCTAGAGGGAGTAAAGAGGATTAACAATTAATAAATTCCTTTCATTCCCTCTACTTACTATATGAACAGGGTGTTTAGTTTTTTAAAAATATTTATATTAATGAAATATATGACTAGAATGGATTCTGAAATTTGCCTTATTTAATTAACATGGTGTAATGTTCATCCTCAGATACACAAACTAAAATTAAAATGTCCTTTTTATCTCATTAGGAGATATATATCAAAAATATTTACTTTCTGGGATGCCTGACTGGCTCACCTGGTTAAGCCTCTGACTCTTGATCTCAGCTCAGGTCTTGATCTCAGGGTTGGAAGTTCAAGCCCTGCATTAAGCTTGACAGTAGGTGGGAAGCCTACTTAAAAAAAATGACTTTTGGGGCGCCTGGGTGGCGCAGTGGGTTAAGCGTCCGACTTCAGCCAGGTCACGATCTCGCGGTCCGTGAGTTCGAGCCCCGCGTCGGGCTCTGGGCTGATGGCTCAGAGCCTGGAGCCTGTTTCCAATTCTGTGTCTCCCTCTCTCTCTGCCCCTCCCCCGTTCATGCTCTGTCTCTCTCTGTCCAAAAAATAAATAAAAACGTTGAAAAAAAAATTTTAAAAAAAAAGGCTTTTTACATTTTGTAGTTGTCAAAATTACAAAAACTGTTATGTTGTTTTTATCAATTATTTCCTAAAATAATTATAGCTAAATCTAGGGAAGTATTTTATTACATTCATATATTTGTTGCAGATAAGTTTGGTAGGTTGACTAATATAATGTAGTCTAAAATTCAGTTAGGGAAATTAAAAAGACATAAATGTTCAAGGAATAAAAATACAGTATAAAATTTCTACCTGTTAAACAAAGAACTTGCTCATTTTTTCAAAGTGTGATGGTGGGTACCAAATTACTATTTTGATTCCATTGAATGTATTTAAAATATATAATATTTTCTTATTATGTTACAAATTATATTCTTTGCAACTGCTTATACTTGTAAAGAAAACTTTTAGATGTCAAATTTAAAATGTGTGAATGGTATATTTTTTAAAATATTTTTTGGGGTACTGAGCAAAATAGTTTGAAGACCCACAAGCTAGAACATTGGTTTTCCAACTTAAGCAGGCACCAAAGAAGTCTTCTTTTTTTTTTTTAATTTTTTTTTAATGTTTCTATTTATTTTTGCGACAGAGAGAGACAGAGCATGAGCAGGGGAGGGGCAGAGAGAGAGGGAGACACAGAATCGGAAGCAGGCTCCAGGCTCTGAGCTGTCAGCACAGAGCCTGATGCGGGGCTCGAACCCACAGACCGTGAGATCATGACCTGAGCCGAAGTCGGATGTTTAACCGACTGAGCCACCCAGGCGCCCCTAGAAGTCTTCTTAAAACACAGGTCACTAGTCTCCATCCCCAAAGTTTTTCATTCACTTTGTGTAGGGTGGGGCTGAAGAATTTCTAGTTTTCGTAGGTCCTCAGGTGATGTGAATTTGCTGGTACACACCTTGAGAACTGCTGCTTTAGAATTATTAGCCTACTTTCAGCTGACTAAACTGGGAACATGGGTGTCATATTAATTCTCCTCCTTCTCTCACATCCTTCACAATAATCATCCACCACGTCTTGTCAATTTACCCTTTGTGCCAAGCAAGAAATGAGTGCAAACCCTTCTCTCCATTCTTCACCATTCCTAGGGCAGGCCCTCCTTCTCTCACCTGGATCACTGCCACAGACACTAAGCATTCCACTGACCACCTCCACACTGCAGTCAGAAAGACCTTTCCAAAGCCCAGTCAGGATTATGTCACACACCTGCTCAGAAGCTTCAACTACCCTCCATTATCCTCAAGATGCAAGACCAAAGTTCTTGTGTCTCTTTGGCTCTGCTCATCTTCGAACCTTCTTTCCCATTTTATCCCACCTCCAATATCCCTCCTCAACTATAAAATTTAAGTATACTGAAGTATTTATTGTTCCTTTAATGTGTTGTCTCTTTCTCACCTCTGGGGATGCAGTTTAAACAGTCTGGAGAGAGGAGGGACCAACATGACAGAGAAGTAGTGGGATCCAAAGTTTCCTTATCTCTCAAACAAAAAAATGTTGAAGCCAAAGGACTTTGAACCCCAAAAGTCTGGGAGGGAAAGAGGCAGGGTTACTTCCAGCTACCCACCAGGACAATCTGACGGGCCATAGGTGGATGATTGCAAACTGGGAGAAATAAAACGAATGGATGGAGGGATCTCCTGCAGAGGAGAGGGATCCCCTTCTATGGAGAGACAAAGGGAAGAGAAAGAGAGGCTGGGGAAGCATAGGACTGTATATAGACAACAGAAAAACCTTGGACCAGGATGGAGAAAGATCCAATCTCTAACTGAGGGGCTTTCTTTGCACTGGGGCCGGCTGCCCTGATCACATACCTGCGGAAGAGGGGAACCAGCCCCAGCTCAGTGGCTAGGTCAGAGGCACAGTCTGAGTAGGAGAAAGTGATCCCCTCCCTGGAGTGCTGTGGGACAAGACAAATCCTGCCTGCATCCACCAGTCAGAGACCACATACAGGGTGGCGCATGAGGCAGCACTTTCCCAGTACCTGGGCACATGGAGCCGGAGTTTGAATCCCAGCCAAGTGCCAGCATGAGGAGTTGGTGGAGTGGAGCAAACCACCTCGTTTGTGCCCGTGACACAGTGAGGATGGCTTGAACCAAAGGATTGGGACACCGGGTCCATGGAGGAGAGACTGGGGTGTTGCCACTTTTCTCCCCACCACCACCAAGGTGGGGCCTCAGGGATCAGACAGCAGGGCCCACATGGAGGTGGGACCTGCCTGCATGAAAACACACCCCTCCATGCCTGGTAACTGTGTATCTACTGGAGCAGGATTGACATTGAAGAGTCATATGGTCTCTCCATATGACCAGCGCTGTTGCATTGTCTGGTTTAATTCTTGGACAGTTATTATTATATAGATATATTCTTCCTTCCTTTTCTCCTTATCTCTTCCCTCCTCTAGTCTGGTTACTCTAGTTGCTGGTTTGTTTAACCAGACATTTAATCCATTCTCTTGATAAATGTTCTACACCCCCTTCTTTATTTTCCTTTCTCCCTCTCTGGACTAAGCAGTACAGTTTCTCTGGTCAATTTTTATTCTTTCTTTTCACCGCCCCTGTCATCTCTCTCTTCGTGTGGGATAAGGCCTCTTCCATCAGCAATGCCTCCACCCTGTTGTTTCCTTGTAACTGGTGTTTCTGGGGTTTTTTGTTTGTGTGTTTGAGTGTTTTTGTTTTCTGTTTGTTTTTTCTCTGTCTGTTTGTTTTCCCTTCCAGAGATACTTCAATGAACAAATCAAAGCACACATAGTGAAGGGATCAAAACATACTAAACTAGGGAGAAAAAGTAATCAAAATCACAACAGAGAGCGAGTAACACTCTCCAAAAAACACCTCCTCAAGGGCCAGGCCCTGGACAGTGTATGACCCCTCTTTAACATAGTAGTGCTTGCAGGTGCAGGGCACATAACAAGCTCTTAAAACACGTAAGGGAAGAAAATTAACCAAAAATGATGAAACAGAAGAATTGTCCTCAAAAGAAAATCCAGGATGAAATGACAGCTAAAGAATTGCTCAAAACAGATAAAAACAATATAACTGAACAAGAATTTAGAATAATAGTCATAATATTAATTGCTGGTTTTGAAAAAAAAAAAGCATAGTGACAGCAGAGAATCTATTGCTACAGAGATCAAGGAACTTAAAAAATAGTAATGATGAATTTAAAAATGCTGTAAATGAGGTGCAAAATAAAATAAAGGTGGTCACAGCATGGGTTGAAGAGGCAGAGGGAAGGATAGGTGAAATAGAAGATAATATTATGGAAGAGGAAGCTGAGAAAAAGGTAAAAAAAATTCTGGATCATGAGGGGAGAATTAGAGAACTAAGTGATTCAATAAAATGGAACAATATCCGTATTATAGGAGTTCCAGAAGAAGAAGACAGAAAACGGGGCTGAAGGTGTCCTTGAAAAAAATCATAACTGAGAACTTCTCCAATCTAGGGAAGGAAACAGACATTTATTTATTTTTTTTTTAATTTTTTTTTCAACATTTTTATTTATTTTTGGGACAGAGAGAGACAGAGCACGAACAGGGGAGGGGCAGAGAGAGAGGGAGACACAGAATCGGAAACAGGCTCCAGGCTCCGAGCCATCAGCCCAGAGCCTGACGCGGGGCTTGAACTCACGGACCGCGAGATCGTGACCTGGCTGAAGTCAGACGCTTAACCGACTGCGCCACCCAGGTTCCCCGGAAACAGACATTTAAATCCAGGAGGCACAGAGACATAACTTGAGTCAATCTTCTGCACAACATATCATAGTGAAACTGGCAAAATACAAGGATAAAGACAGAATTGTGAAAGTGACATAAGGATAGTAACAGACCTATCTACTGAAAGTTGGCAGACCAGAAAGGAGTGGCAGGAAATCTTCAATGTCATGAACAGAAAAAAATATGCAGCCAAGAATCCTTTATCCAGCAAGCCTGTTATTCAGAATATAAGGAGATATAAAGGTTTTCCAAACAAACAAAAACTGAAGGAATTCATCACCACTAAACCAGTCCTACAGGAGATCCTAAGGGGACTCTGTGAGTGAAATGTTGCAAAGACCACAAAGAACCAGAGACATCACTACAAGCTTGAAACCTACAGATAGCACAATGACTCCATAGTCATATTTTTCAATAATAACCCTAAATGTAAATGGACTAAATGCTCCAATTAAAATACATAGGGTATCAGAATGGATTAAAAAAAAACATGCCCATCTATTTCCTGTGTACAGGAGACCCATTTGAGACCTAAGGATACCTTCAGATTGAAAGTGAGGGGATGGAGAACCATCTATCATGCTACTGGAAGTCAAAGGAAAGTTGGGGTAGCCATATTTATATCAGACAAACTAGATTTCAAAGGCTGTAACAAGAGAAGACGGTCATTATATAATAATTATGGGGTCTATCCATCAAGCAGAGCTAACAATTATAAATGTCTATGCACTGAATTCGGGAGCATCCAAATATATAAAACAATTTATCACAAGCCTCAGCATTCTTTTTTTTAATGTTTATTTATTTTGAGAGAGACAGAGACAGACTGTGAGTGGGGAAGGGGCAGAGAGAAAGGGAGAATCCGGAACAGGCTCCAGGCTCTGAGCTGTCAGCACAGAGTGTCATGCAGGGCTGGAAGTCACAAACCATGAGATCTTGACCTGAGCCAGTCAGACCCTTAACCAACTGAGCCACCCAGGTGCCCCACCTCAGCATACTTATTGGTAAGAATGTAGTAATTGCAGGGGACTTTAATACTCCATTTACAACAATGGACAGATCATCTAGACAGAAAATCAATAAAGAAACAATGGCCCTGGATGATACACTGGACCAGATGGACTTGACAGATATAACTTAAAACTTTTCATTGTAAAGCAGCAGAATATACATTCTTCTCGAGTGCACATGGAACGTTCTCCAAGATAGATCACATACTGGGTCACAAAAAAAAAAAAAAAAACAAAAGCCCTCAATAAATACAAAAGAATTCAGATCATATAAGGCAAATTTTCAGGTCACAATTTTATGAAACTTGAAATCAACCACAGGAAAAGGTTGGGAAAACCTCCAAATGCACGGAGGTTAAAGAACATCCTACTAAAGAATGAATGGGTCAACCAGGCAATTAAAGAAGAAATTAAAAAGTATATGGAAACAAGTGAAAATGAAAATACAACAATCCAAACCCTGTGGGGTGCAGCAAAGGCAGTCCTAAGAGGAAAATACATTGCAATCCAGGCCTATCTCAAGAAACAAGAAAAATACCAAAAACCCAATCTAAAGGAAGTAGAAGCAGAACACAAAGAAACCCCAAACCAAGCAGAAGACAAATAATAAATATCAGAGTAAATTAAACAATATAGAATAATAAAAAAAAAAAACAGTAGACAGATCAATGAAACTAAGAGTTGTTTTTTTTGAAAAAATAAACAAAATTGATAAACCTCTAGCCAGGCTTCTCAAAAAGAAAAGAGAGAGGACCCAAATAGATAAAACCACGAATGAAAATGAATTTATCACAACCAATCCGTCAGAAATACAAGAGATTATCAGAGTATAGTATGAAAAAGTATATGCCAACAAACCGTACAACCGGGAAGAAATGGACAAATTCCTAAACACACACACATTACCAAAACTCAAACATGAAGAAGTAGAAAATTTGAACAGACCCTTAACTAGTGAACACATTGAATCATTATCAAAAATCTCCCAAGAAATAAGAGTCCTGTACCAGATGGCTTACTTGGGGAATTTTACCAGACATTTAAAGCAGAGTTAATACCTATACTTCTCAAGCTGTTCCAAAAAAAAAAAGAAATGGAGGAAACTTCTGGAATCATTCTATGAAACCAGTATTACCTTGATTCCTAAACCAGACAGAGACTCCACAAAAAAGGGAGAATTATAGGCCAATATATGAACATGGATGCAAACATTCTCAACAAGATACTAGCAAATTGAATTCTACAGCATATAAAGGAATTATTCACCATGATCAAGTGGGATTCTGTCTTGGTCTTCAGGATGTGTTCAATATTTACAAATCAATCAACGTGATACATCACATTAATAAAAGACATAATAAGAACCACATGATCCTGTCAATAGATGCAGAAAAAGCATTTTACAAAGTACAGCATCCTTTCTTAATAAAAACTCTCAAGAAATTTGGGATAGAAGGAAAGTAGTCAAACATCATAAAAGCTATATATGAAAAGTCCAGAGTTAATATCATCCTCAATGGGGAAAAACTGACAGCTTTCCCTGTGAGATCAGGAACATGAATAGGGATGTCCACTCTCACCACTGTTGTTTAACATAGTGTTGGAAGTCCTAGCATCAGCAATCAGACAACAAAATGAAATAAAAGGTATCAAAATTGGCAAAGAAGTCAAACTTTCACTTTTCACAGACGACATGATACACTACATGGAAAACCTGAAAGACTGTACCAAAAGACTGCTAGAACCAATACATGAAAGCAGCAAAGTCTCAAGATACAAAATCAATGTACAGAAATCGGTTTCATTTTTATACACCAATAATGATGCAACAGAAAGAGAAATTAAAAAAAAAGGCTCTCATTTACAGTTGCACCAAGAACCATAAAGTAACTAGGAATAAACCTAACCAAAGATGTAAAAGATCTGTATGCTTAAAACTACAGAAAACTTATGAAAGAAATTTAAAAAGACACAGAAATGGAAAAACATTCCATACTCATAGATTGGAAGAATACATATTGTCAAAATGTCAGTACTACTCTAACTAAGCAATCTACACATTCAATGCAATCCTGATCAAAATTGTACCAGCATTCTTCTCAAAGCTAGAACAAACAATCCTAAAATTTGTATGGAACCACAAAAGACCCTGAATAGCCAAAGTAATATTGAAGAAGAAAACCAAAGTGGGAGGCATCACAATCCCAGACTTTAGCCTCTACTACAAAGCTGTAATCATCAAGACAGTATGGTATTGGCACAGAAACAGACACATAGACCAATGTAGTAGAATAGAGAACCCAGTATTGGACCCACAAATGTATAGCCGACTAATCTTTGACAAAGCAGGAGTGTCCAATGGAAAAAAGACAGTCTCTTTAGCAAATGGCGCTGGGAAAACTGGACAGCAACGTGCAGAAGAATGAAACTAGACCACCTTCTTATACCATACACAAAAATAAACTCAAAATGGATGAAAGACCTAAATGTGAGACAGGAAACCATCAAAACCCTAGAGCATGTTTATAGCAGCACTCTCAACAATAGCCAAATTATGGAAAGAGCCTAAATGTCCATCAACTGATGAATGGATAAAGAAATTGTGGTTTATATACACAATGGAGTACTACATGGCAGTGAGAAAGAATGAAATATGGCCCTTTGTAGCAACATGGATGGAACTGGAAAGTGTTATGCTAAGTGAAATAAGCCATACAGAGAAAGACAGATACCATATGGTTTCATTCTTATGTGGATCCTGAGAAACTAACAGAAACCCATGGGGGAGGGGAAGGAAAAAAAAAAGAGGTTAGAGTGGAAGAGAGCCAAAGCATAAGAGACTCTTAAAAACTGAGAACAAACTGAGGGTTGATGGGGGTGGGAGGGAGGGGAGGGTGGGTGGTGGGTATTGAGGAGGGCACCTTTTGGGATGAGCACTGGGTGTTGTATGGAAACCAATTTGACAATAAACTTCATATATTGAAGAAAAAAAAAACCCTAGAGGAGAAAGCAGGCAACAACCTCTTTGACCTCAGCCACAGTAATTTCTTGCTCAACACATCTCCAAAGGCAAGGGAATTAAAAGCAGAAATGAACTATTGGGAGTTCATGAAGATAAAAAGCTTCTGCACTGCAAAGGAAACAATCAACAAAACTAAAAGGCAACCGACAGAGTGGGATAAGATATTTCCAAATGACATATCAGGTAAAGGGCTAGTATCCAAAATCTAAACAGAATTCACCAAACTCCACACGCGAAAAACAAATAATCCAGTGACGAAATGGGCAGAAGACATGGATAGATGCTTTCCCAGAGAAGACATCCAGACGGCCAACAAACACATGAAAAGATGCTCATGTCACTCATCATCAAGGAAATACAAATCAAAGCCACACTGAGATACCACCTCACCTCAGTCATAGTCGCTAAAATGAACAAATCAAGAAACGATAGATGCTGGAGAGAATGTGGGGAAACGGGAACCCTCTTGCACCATTGGTGGGAATGCAAACTGGTGCAGCCACCCTGGAAAGCAGTGTGGAGGTTCCTCAAAAAATTACAAATAGAACTACCCTGTGATCCAGCAATAGCACTACTAGGAATTTACCCAAGGGGTACAGGAATGCTGATGCATAGGGACACATTTACCCCAATGTTTATAGCAGCGCTTTATTTAACAATAGCCAAATTATGTAAAGATCCCAAATGTCCACCAACTGATGAATGGATCATGAAGATGTGGTTTATATATACAATGGAATACTACTTGGCAATGAGAAAGAATGAAACCATGCCATTTGCAGCAACATGGATGGAACTGGAGGGTTTTATGCTAAGTGAAATAAATCAGTCAGAGAAACAGATATTATAGTTTTCACTCATATGTGGATCTCAAGAAACTTAACAGAAGACCGTGGGGGAGGGGGAGGGGAAAAATAGTTACAAACAGAGAGGGAGGGAGGGAAACCATAAGAGATTCTTAAATACAGAGAACAAACTGAGGGTTGATCGGGGGGAGGGAGAGGGTAAAACGGGTGATGAGCATTGAGGAGGGCACTTATTTGGATGAGTACTGGGTGTTGTATGTAAGCCAATGTGACAATAGAGTATATTAGAAATAACTGGAAAACTCTGTTTCCCCCAACTCTTCTTTACTGTGCTAAGTCCTAGTAATCTCCGGGTTGCAAGATAGAAATCACTTCATCTGAGAGCTTGTCTTGAACGCTTTACAAGCAGATAAAATCCCTGGTCTCATATACGGTCTCATAACCCCTAATCCTGGCTTTAGTCACCACACTTAGCACCTTTTATGGTACTTCCCTATTTTGCTCCCACTAGATTTCAATTCTTTGGGGGGCAGGACTTTGTCTTGTATATCATGGTATCTCTAGGACCCCTCACTGGCCTGGTACCTACTATATAAACAGAGATATATGCTAAATGAACTCATATACGTCCGTCCAATTGGCATTGATTGCATCAATGCTGACGTGACAAGCAAAGTCAATATACTCTATGGTCCCTGCCTCTAGCAATCCCACATGCAGCAGGAAGACAAATACATGGGAAAGAAAAGACTACATGTGTTAACTGTCAGAATAAATAGTATGGCATGAACTCAATAGAAGTTTAGAGAGAAGGCTGATCGTGCTTGATGGAGTGTTTGGAGGAGACCAAATGGAGACTTTGAACCTCCACTTTTTTTTCACTACTTTTACAATTCAGGACAAAGGGCACTTTTTGAGCCTTTGGGCAAAGCAGTGAACTATTTACTTAGTGTCAATCTTTTCCTAGACTTATTTTTCCTAGTTAGGAAAGTTTCCTACTAAGTTTCCTACTTAGTTTTCCTAGCTATCATTCTGAAGGGTGGTTTGGCAGCCTGACCTATGACCTTAGTTTGCAATGAGTCCAAAGCTTGTAATTATTATTATTACTATTATTATTATTGTATTAGTTTATAACTGATCACAGGTTATTTACACATACAGAATTCCAATTTTTTGGCACTGCCTAAAGTTCTATTGCAGCAAATAGATAAGTATTTCTTCCAAAAACTTGTTTGGTAATTGCTCTAGTTGAAAAGATATAACAGCATTTGCTTTCAAAAATATTTAAATGCATACAAATTCATTCAAAATTTGTATGCTATATAGAACTACTCAAGGATTCTAATCAGGTGTTCTTATGTCTATAATAAAGTCAGGTTTTTTTTTTAGAGACAGAGAGTGAAGGAGGGGCAGAAAGAGGGAGACAATTCCAATCAGGCTCTGTGATACCAGCACAGAGCCCTAGGCAGGGCTTGATCTCAAGAACTGTGCAATCATGAACTGAGCCAAGATCAAGGGTCAGAGGCTTAACTGACTGAGCCACCCAGGTGCCTCTGTAATAAAGTCAGTTTTAAAAAGACTTTTAGAAGGTCAACCTAGCACTTTTATTAAAAAGTTCAAAATTCCTAATAGTAGTGGTTATTAAAATGCTACAGCAAAGACGTAAGTTTCCCAGGCATGTGAGAAACTATTTTGCTCTGCCATCATTGTTCCAGTATTACTGCTGCCCTAAGTTTACATAATTCACTTAAAAATAAATATTATGCATTTTTATTTAACATACACTGTTGCAGTTTCTCTTATTATTTCTGTAAAGAAAGTGTCAAGAATAAACTAAGGCTCCATATAAAATATTTCAGGGGAGAAAAGCAAATTGCTATAAGTGGGCCGGGAACAGCTCAGAGTGAGACATCGCATAAAAGCAGGGAAGCTTGCAGACTACACAGCCCTTCTGGGGAAATGGTCTGAGGGAGCATAGGAAGGAGGTTTATGAATGTTCGTGGGAGGCAGTTCTGAGCATAAATTTCAGGAAAAAACAAGGGATGGAGTCTGGGAGTGGGTGATGGAAACAAAGTGTGCAGTCAGAAGATGGGCTTGGGCAGAGTAGCAAGCAAGCTTCATGTAGGAGGATGGAGGGTCAGAAATGCACACAGATGCCAAGTGAATCAGGTCTGTGTGAAGCTGCAGGATGCTGGAAAAAAAGGCTCAGATAAGAATGTATCAAAGAAAGGTGGAATTATTGGAGCAGGTGAGCTGTGGCTGAAGAGGTAGGCAAGAGGTGAACAATGCAGATGAGGTAGGGAAAATGTCAGGATACTAAGGATGCCCAAAAAACATAGTGTGCACATTGATTTTGTAAGATCAGTGTTGTATGTTCTTTAGAAAAGGGAGTTATAGGAGTTTGAGAAGAGCGATCAACTAATTTATAATGCTGAAGAAAAATTATAAAAGTTTGCAAATGAGAAACATAAGGATTTATTTTTAATACCATTGATAGGTTGGAGGAGATTGAGGGAGTTACTAATGATCAGTTACTAAAATTCCCATATCCAAAAGGAAAAACCTTTCTATACTGATAAATAGGGGAAAATATGGTATTACATAGCATGTAATAATTTTGAAGTGTATATAACTTATTATCTGAGTTGGAACTTTTAAAATTATAATTATTTTGCATACCAGTACAGTACACATTCAGATTTATAAAATACAGTACGGGGATATATTAGCAACAAAATAAAAAGAGAGACCATTATGGTTAATGAAATATATCCTCCTAATAAGGAATAGTGTAAATGTGCATTTTTCATAGCCTCAACTCAAGGCTCATATACAGATATGAGTGTATAAGCAAAGTATATATTACCTTCCACCAATTTATTTGTTTATAAGGCTTAAAATATTCAATACATTTTCATTTTTCTACTGTGCTTTATAAGGTAGTTTCAGATCCTAAGGAATTGAAAAGAAAATATTGACTGAAATGGAAGTATTCTTTCCTGGAAAATATATGTTATAAATTTTAAAAGGACTGTCTGTTTTTTTGTTTGTTTGTTTTTTGTTTTTTTACAATGCTGCAAAAGCTTGTATCCAGCCAATAGTGTTTAGTTGTCATTTTTAGGCTTCACAGTATGCTTATAATTTTGGCAACATTCATAGGAACTGTCCAAATGAGGCAAACTCTAAAATTACAGAGAGCATTGTGAATTCTTGAAGCACTTTTTGGAGGGAGCTACATGTTTTAAATCCCTTTGGTTAGATGTTTTCACAGTAGCTTAGCAGTTGCTATCTTTGTGTTATAAACCCAGATGCTAAGGCTAACTCCTGGGTAATGACCTTATTCAAGGTCACCAAACAAATCAGTTTCAATCATAAGGCCAGACTTTGAACCTCAGGTCTTTATGTGCAGCCTGTCTCTTGAGCGGCATTGGCATTAACTGACCCTTTAAATACTTTGGGTTTTTGAATCTGGTTTAAAAATTCAATGTGATAAGGGCTCTTGGTGGCTCAGATGGTAAAGCTTCCAACTCTTGATTTTGGCTCACGTCATGATCTTATGGTTCATGAGATCAAGCCCTGCCTCAGGCTCTGAACTGACAGTCCACAAAGCCTCCTTGGAATTCTCTCTCTCCCTTTCTCTGACCCTCCACCGCTTGTTCTCTGTCTCTCTCTGTCTCTCTCTCTCTCTCTCCCTCCCTCCCTCCCTCCCTCCCTCCCTCTTTCTCTATCAAAATAAATAAATAAACTTTAAAAAGTCTCTTCCCTTAAAAAAAATTAATGTGATAAAACCATGAAAATGGATACATACATGCAATTTATGTACTTTGCAGCACTGTATGCTGTTGAGCAAACTTCTACACACCCTCATATCCAGACACATCAGGCTTGTAAAAGTGCCAACAAACTTTTTGGCCAACAAACTGTTGAAAATGTTGGCTTTAAATTAGTTGTCAATGTTCCAAAGTTTCATGTAGTTGGTTTTCTGACTTCTTTTTAAATTTTTAAAGATCTGTTGTTTGTTTCCTTTGCAGTGCAGAAGCTTTTTATCTTGATGAGGTCCCAATAGTTCATTTTTTGCTTTTAATTCCCTTGCCTTTGGAGATGTGTTGAGCAAGAAATTGTTGCAGCTGGGGTCAAAGAGGTTGTTGCCTGCTTTCTCCTCTGGAGTTTTGATGGTTTCCTGTCTCACATTTAGGTCTTTCATCCATTTTGAGTTTATTTTTGTGTATGGTATAAGAAGGTGGTCTAGTTTCATTCTTCTGCACGTTGCTGTCCAGTTCTCCCAGCACCATTTGCTAAAGAGACTGTCTTTTTTCCATTGGATACTCTTTCCTGCTTTGTCAAAGATTAGTCGGCCATACATTTGTGGGTCCAATACTGGGTTCTCTATTCTATTCCATTGGTCTATGTGTCGGTATTTGTGCCAATACCATACTCTCTTGATGATTACAGCTTTGTAGTAGAGGCTAAAGTCTGGGATTGTGATGCCTCCCACTTTGGTTTTCTTCTTCAATATTACTTTGGCTATTCAGGGTCTTTAGTGGTTCCATACAAATTTTAGGATTGTTTGTTCTAGCTTTGAGAAGAATGCTGGCACAATTTTGATTGGGATTGCATTGAATGTGTAGATTGCTTAGTTAGAGTAGTATTGACATTTTGACAATATGTATTCTTGCAATCTATGAGTATGGAATGTTTTTCCATTTCTTTGTGTCTTCTTCAATTTCTTTCATATATTTCTATAGTTTTCAGCATACAAATATTTTACATCTTTGGTTAGGATTGTTCCTGGGTATTTTATGGTTCTTGGTCCAATTGTAAATGGGATGAGAAAGAATTAAATCATGCCATTTGAAGCAACGTGGATGGAACTGGAAAGTATTATGCTAAGTGAAATAAGTCAGTCAGAGAAAGAGAAATATCATATGTTTTCACTTATATGTGGAATTTGAGTAACTTAACAGAATACCATGGGGGAAAGGGAAGGGAATAGTTACAGAGAGGGAGGTAGGCAAACCATAATTGACTCTTAAATACAAACTGAGGGTTGATGGTAGGGTAGGGGATAGGGGAAAATGGGTGATAGGCATTGAGGAGGGCACTTGTTGGGATGAGCACTGGATGTTGTATGTAAGTGATGAACCATGGGAATCTACCCCCAAAACCAAGAACACCCTGTACACACTGTATGTTAGCCAGTTTGACAATAAATAATATTTTAAAAAATAAAATTTTAAAGATCTGATCTAATATATAGTGAATATGGACAATAATATTCAATTGTATTCATTAAACTTGCTAAGAGACTAGAACTTAATTATTCCAACCACTAAAAACAAATAATAATTATGTAACACGATTCAGTACTAATTATTGCTGTAGTGGCAATCATAATATATAAATGTATCAAAGTAATACATTGTTACCTTGAATTTATACAATGTTATGTGCCAAATACATTTTAACAAAAAATTTAAAGATCTGAGGATATTGGCCTATATCCTAAATGATAAAAATCCCCATGGAGCATAGTCCCTTTTACATGGGCATAGTTTATCACCATCACCATCATCACCATCACCATCACCATCAAACGGCGTCTTCATCCACATTTGGCGTCTGGCCTGTAGGCATGTGAGTTGGAGAAACTTGCTGTGGAAGTATTAATCATGTCCTCAGATTAGAAACTTTCAATACTTTCCAGGCCATTTTCCTGAGCATGTCATTCAAAGCTTTTACAAGAGATTATATTTCCACTTTTTAAAGTTTATTTGTTTTGAGACAGAGAGAGAGAGAGCACCTGAGCAGGAAAGGGGCAGAGAGAGAGAGAGGAAAAGAGAGAATCCTAAAAAGGCTCCACAGTGTCAGTGAGGAGCTCAACGTGGCATTCAACCCATGAACAGTGAGATCATGACCTGAGCCAAAATCAAGAGTTAGATGCTCAACCGACTGAGCCCCTATTTTTCCATCTTACCTTTCTTATCATCTTATCTTCCTCCACTTATCTTTTTCTACTCCCTACCAGTAACCTCCTGTTTCCATTCCAAAATATGAGCCTTTCCTTGAATATAAAGTACACTATTCTCTATCTATAATATGCATTGTGCTCTCAATATAATGTGTACATGTTGATATTAATGATTTCATATGTACTACTGATTTACCTTGCCTAAAGGATCTTCTCTATCTCTACACTCCAGGGCCACTTCCTACATTATTTCCTATCAGTTCTAATAACACTTTCTATCTGAAGACTTCCCAAATCATCCCCACCTCCATCGTATCCAGTTTTGTCACTTCTTCATCTTGGATCTTTTATTATGGCACCTAGCAACTTGCTTTGTGATACTTTGGCTGCTTATCTACCCAACCCACCCCTACCCCCAGCGCCCACTATGTTATGTTCATCTTTGACACCAGGATCTGGCTTTCTTCTCTTATTACTCCTGCTCTAGGTTACCTCTGTCAGAGAACTCCATACCCTGTATGATCAGGGCAAGTACCAATTCTAGCCTAGCACCTTGGTCCCTCCATCTTGGCCTTACAAGAAAGGAGACTGGGATATTTCCCTCTAAATTCCTGGTTTATAAGCCCTACTACATATCCTTGGCAACATGGATAAGTTTGTTTTGATGCACAAATCCCTAACCTTGGGAAATATGGCACAGAGAGAAGAAATAATGATTTCTAAATCTGGTGTCCAACTTATTCGATAACTGAGTGAAGCCACTTGGCAATTGTTCATAATTTCCAAGTTTCATTTCTATTCCCCACAACCAAAAGCTCACATGAAATCCAAAAAAACACCATGCTTAAGTTTTTTGTTTTGTTTTGTGTTTGTGTGTTTTATTTTTTTTTAATTTTTTAATGTTTATTTATTTTTGAGACAGAGACAGAGCATGAACGGGGGAGGGTCAGAGAGAGGGAGACACAGAATCTGAAACAGGCTCCAGGCTCTGAGCTGTCAGCACAGAGCCCGACGTGGGGCTCGAACTCACGGACTGTGAGATCATGACCTGAGCTGAAGTCGGACGCTTAACCGACCGAGCCACCCAGGCGCCCCGTGTTTGTGTTTTTTAAATAAATACACAGAACCTATGATTTGTGTGGAAGCCTGAAAGTGTGGTGTTTCCATTGTCTCACTGGTTTGCAGAGGCAGAGTTATGATGAAGACTATTGATAGCACAGTTCGTTCTTGATATTGGTAGGGGAACTCTACATTTAGCTGGGGGTCCAAAGAGCCTTTGTAGAACAGGCTTTTCTTGAAGATGGAGGTGCTTTCTTGAAGGGAGTGTCCATACCTTTGCTGGTTCTTGACTTTCCCTAATGGGGGGATAGGGGATTAAGACAGGGGTATAGCACATTTGTTTGGCATAAGACCCTATCACTTTCTAGAAGGGGTAACACTGCCAGGCGGCATGATTGTATCATCTTAACTTAAAAATGGAAATACATTTCTGGTTCGAGAGCTATCAAAACTGCTCCTGAGTAATGTCACAATGTGTTGACCACGGTGAGTTTGGCCCCTGCTTTTGGCTTTTGCCAAACCTTAAAACCCTAATCAAAATGATGTATTCTAGCTTCTAGCCAAGGCTGGCCTTAAAATCTTTGTTGAAGTAAGGCGTCTGGGTGGCTCAGTCAATTAAGAGTCTGACTTTTGATGTCAGCTCAAGTCATGGTCTCATGGTTCATGAGATGGAACCCCACTTTGGCCTGTGTGCTCACAGCACATAGCCTGCTTGAAAATCTCTCTCTCCTCTCTCTATCACTATCAGCACAGAGCCTGATGCAGGGCTTGAACATCACAAACTGTGAGATCATGACCCGAGCCAAAACCAAGAGTCAGATGTTTAACCAACTGGGCCACCCAGATGCCCCCAATTCTATCTTAAATAAAGTGGTGAGAATGAACACCCTCATCTTTCTCCTGGCCATAGAAAAAAGACTCATTTTTCCCCCACTGAGGGTGATATTAGCTGTGGATTTTTCATAGATGGCCTTTATTACGTTGAGGTATGTTCCCTCTAAATCTACTTTGTTGAAGATTTTGATCATGAACAGATGTTGTACTTTGTCAAATACTTTTTCTGCATCTATTGAAATGACAATATGGTTCTTATCCTTTCTTACATTAATGTTATGTACCAAGTTGGTTGATCTGTGAATACTGAATCAGACTTATAACCCAGGAATAAAACCCACTGGATCATGGTGCATGACTTTTTAAAATATATTGTTGGTTTCGGTTTGCTAGTATTGTATTCCTGATGTTCATCAGGAATATTGGCCTATAGTTCTCTCTTTTGTGTGTGGTGCCTTCGTCTCATTTTGGTATCAGGTAATGTTGGCCTCATGGAATGAGTTTGGAAGTTTCTTTCCTTTTTAATATTTCGGAACAGTTTGAGAAAAACAGGTATTGACTCTTCTTTAACTGTTTGGTAGAATTCAACTGTGAAGCCATATGGGTCCTAGACTTTGGTTTTAGGGAGCTTTTTGATTAGTGATTCCATTTCTTTGCTTATTATCAGTCTGTTCAAATTTTCTATTTCTTCTTATTTCAGTTTTGGTAGTTTATATGGTTCTAGAAGTTTATGCATTTCTTTCAGGTTGTCTAATTTATTGGCATATAGTTTTTCATAATATTCTCTTATGATTGTATTTATGTGGTATTGTTTGTTATTTCCCCTCTCTTATAGGTGATTTTATTTATCTGAGTCATTTCTCTCTCTTTTTCTCTCTCTCTTTGATAAGCCCAGTTACAGGTTTATCAATTTTATTAATTGGTAAGTTAATCAACCAGCTGTTGATTTCATTTATTTGCTTAATTGGTTTTTTAGTTTGTATATCATTTATTTCTTCTCTAATCTTTATTATTTACCTTCTTCCACTGGTTTTTGGACTCAATTGACGTTCTTCTTCCAGATCCTTTACGCATAAGGTTAGGTTGTTTATCTGAGATACTTTTTTTGCTTTCTGAGGTAGGCCTGTATTACTATATGCTCTCTCTTAGGACTTCTTTTGCTGAATCCCAAATAATTTGGATTGTTTCATTTTCATTTAAAAAAGTTTCCATATTTTTTTTTAAATTTATTCTTTGCTTTCCTGGTTGATTCATTCATTGTTTAGTAGCATGCTATTTAACCTCCCTGTTTTTATGGTCCTTCCAGATTTTTATCTTATGATTGACCTCTAGTTTCATGCAGTTGTGGTCAGAAAAGATGCATGGTATGTCTTCAGCCTTTTTTTATTCGTTAAAGCCTATTTAACATGTGACCTAACATGTGACCTATTCTAGAGAATGACCATGGGCACTTAAAAAGAATGTGTATTTTGCTGTTTAAGAATAGAACATACTGAACATATCTGTTAAGTCCATCCGGTCCAGTTTGTCATTCAAAGCCATTGTTTCCTTGTTATTTTCTGTGTAGATGATCTGTCCATTGATGTGAATGGATTTTTAAAGTCCCTTACTATTATTGTGTTATTATCAATGAGTTCCTTTATGTTTGTTAGTAACCGTTTTATGTATTTGGATGTTTCAATGTTAGGTGCACAAATATTTACAACTCTTATATCTTCTTGAATTGTTCCCCTATGTATGATTATATAGTGCCCTCTTCTGTCTCTTGTTACAATCTTTGTTTTAAAGTCTAGTTCATCTGATGGAAGTATTGCTACTTTGGTTTTCTTTTGACATCCATTTGCATGATAAATGTTTCTTCATCCCCTTACTTTCAATATGCAGGTGACTTTGGTCTAAAAGTAGATGGCATATAGATGGTCTTGTTATTTTGTTTTGGGTTTTTTTGGTTGCTTTTAAATATTTTATTTTTAAGTAATCGCTACGGCCAATGAAAGGCTCAAACTTACAACCCCAAGACTGCATGTTCTAATAACTGAGCCAGCCAAGCACCATGGTCTTGTTATTTGGTTTTTTTTAATGCGTTCTGATATCATATGTGTTTCTATTGGAGGATTTAGTCCATTTACATTCAAAATAATTATTAATATTTATGTGTTAATTGCCGTTTTTTTACTTTTGTTGTTTCTAGAGATTTTCTCTGATCTTTTCTTGTCTTTGTCCCTTTGGATGTCTCCTTAATATTTCTTGCGGGCTGGCTTAGTGGTCACAACCTCTTTTAGTTTTCATTTGACTGGGAAAATCTTTATTTCTCCTTGTATTCTGAATGACAGCCTTGCTGCATAAGTTATTCTTGAGTACAGATTTTTACCATTCAGCACTTTGAGAATATCATGCCACTCTTTTCTGGATTGCCAAGTTTCTGCCGAGAAATCTCTAGCTAGCTTTATGGGTTTTCCTTTGTAAGTTAATGACTTCATTTGCCTTGGCACTTTTAAGGTTCTGTTCTTTATCACTGTAGTTTGATAATTTAATTACAATATGTCTTGGTGTTGGCCTATTTTTATTGACTTTGTTGGGAGTTCTCTGTGCCTCCTGAACATGGATATCTCATTCCTTCCTCAGATTAGGGAAGTTTTCAGCTACTATTTTTTTAAATAAAATTTCTGTCCCCATTTCTCTCTTCTTCTGGGACTTTTATAATATGAATATTACATTTGATAGCTTCACTGAGTTCCCTAACTCTAGTCTCATGTTGCATAATTCTTTTTTCTCTCTTTCCATTAGATTCTCTTCTAGGTCACTAATTGATTCTTTAGCTTCCTCCAACCTGCTGGTCATTGCATCAAGC